>NC_044569.1:51895889-51929589 GCF_007565055.1 Rhinopithecus roxellana | reverse complement strand
TGATCTGTGAATTCGTCCCACAGAGTTACTCTTAGACCTCAGGAGAGTGTGCTAACCCTCTTTTCGTGGAATCTGCAAAGTGATATTTGGGAGCGCATAGGGGCCCAGGGAGTAAAAGGAAATATCCTCACATAATAACTAGAGAGAAGTTTTCTGAGAGATTGCTTTCTGATGTGTGACTTCATCACACAGAGTTCCACCTTCCCTTCTTGGAACAGTTTGCTAACACTGTTGTCGTGGATTCTGCAAAGATGATATTTGGGAGCCCATAGGGGATCATGGTGGAAAAGGAAATATCCTCAGATCAAAGCAGGAAAGAAGCCTTCATGAAAAACTGCATTACCAGGTGTGAATGCAACTCACAGAGTTACACTTTCTCTTCAGTGATCAGTTTGCTAAAAAAAGTTTCTGGAAATCTGCAATTAGATACATCTTAGCGCAATGAAGCGCAATGTGACAAAAGAAATGTTGTCAGATGGAAACTAGAAAGAAGCTTTCCTAGGAAATTCTTGGTGATGTGTGAATTCATCTCACAGAGTTACATTTATGTTTCGTGGAGCAGTCCATTAGCAATGTCTTTCAGGAATCTGAGAAGGGCTTCTTTGGATCGTATTGAGGCCTACGCTGATAAAGGAAATATCATCAATTCAAAACTTGAAAAAAGCTGTCTGAGATTCTTCCTTCTGATCTGTGAATTCATCCCACAGACTTACAACTTAGACCTCAGGAAGCAGTTTGCTACCACTCTTTCCGTGGAATCTGCAAAGTGATATTGCGGAGCCCATAGGGGCCCATGGTGAAAACGGAAATATCCTCACTTAATAACCAGAGAGAAGCTTTCTGAGAGATTGCTTTCTGATGTGTGACTTCATCACAAACAGTTCCACCCTTCCCTTCTTGGTACAGTTTGCTAACACTGTCGTCGTGGATTCTGCAAAAAGATACTTGGGAGCTCATTGAGGGCTATGGTGTAAAAGAAAATGTCCTCACTTCAAAACTGGAAAGAAGCCTTCTGAGAAACTGCATTGACATGTGTGAATGCAACTCACAGAGTTACATGTTTCTCTTCTGTGATCAGTTGCTAACAAAGTTTTCTGGTAATCTGCAATGGGATACTTCTTAGAGCAATGAAGCTTATGATGACTAAGGAAATATCCTCAGATGAAAACTAGAAAGAAGCTTTCTTAGAAACTTCTTGGTGATGTGTGAATTCATCTCACAGAGTTACACTTATGTTTCGTGGAGCAGTCCATTAATGCTGTCTTTGAGAAACCTGAGAAGGGCTTCTTTGGATCGTATTGAGGCCTACGGTGATAAAGGAAATATCATCAGTTCAAATTGTGAAAGAAGCTTTTTGAGAAACTTCCTTCTGTTCTGTTAATTCATCTCACAGTGTTACACCTCAGGCCTCAGGAGGCAGTTTGCTAACAGTCTTTTTGTGGAATCTGCCAAGTGATATTTGGGAGCCCACGGGGCCAATGGTGCAAAAGGAAATACCCTCACATAATAACTAGAGAGAAGGGTTCAAGAGATTGCTTTCTGATTTGTGACCTCATCACAGAGAGTTCCACTCTTCCCTTCTTGGAACAGTTTGCTAAGACTGTTGTCGTGGATTTTGCAAAGTGATATTTGCGAAATCGTTGAGGACTATGGTCAAAAAGTAAATATCCTCAGATCAAAACTGGAAAGAAGCCTTCTGAGAAACTGCATTGCCATGTGTGAATGCAACTCACAGAGTTACAGGTGTCTCTTCAATGATCAATTTGCTAACAGAGTTTTCTGGAAATCGACAATGGTATACTTCTAAGCGCAATGAGGCTTACGATGACAAAGGAAGTGTCCTCAGAGGAAAACTACAAAGAAGCTTTCTTAGAAACTTCTTGGTGATGTGTGAATTCATCCCACAGAGTTACACTTATGTTTCGTGGAGCAGTCCATTAACACTGTCTTTGAGGATCCTGAGAAAGGCTTCTTTGGATCGCATTGAGGCCTACGCTGATTAAGGAATTATCATCAGTTCAAAACGTGAAAGAAGCTTTCTGAGGAACTTGGTTCTGATCTGTGAATTCATCCCACAGAGTTACTCCTTAGACCTCAGGAAGTAGTGTGCTAACCCTCTTTTCGTGGAATCTGCAAAGTGATATTTGGGAGCGCATAGGGGCCCAAGGAGTAAAAGGAAATATCCTCACATAATAACTAGAGAGAAGTTTTCTGAGAGATTGCTTTCTGATGTGTGACTTCATCACACAGAGTTCCACCCTTCCCTTCTTGGAACAGTTTGCTAACACTGTTGTCGTGGATTCTGCAAAGTGATATTTGGGAGCCCATAGGGGATCATGGTGGAAAAGGAAATATCCTCAGATCAAAACAGGAAAGAAGCCTTCTGAGAAACTGCATTACCAGGTGTGAATGCAACTCACAGAGTTACACTTTCTCTTCAGTGATCAGTTTGCTAAAAAAGTTTTCTGGAAATCTGCAATTAGATACATCTTAGCGCAATGAAGCGCAATGTGACAAAAGAAATGTTGTCAGATGGAAACTAGAAAGAAGCTTTCCTAGGAAATTCTTGGTGATGTGTGAATTCATCTCACAGAGTTACATTTATGTTTCGTGGAGCAGTCCATTAGCAATGTCTTTCAGGAATCTGAGAAGGGCTTCTTTGGATCGTATTGAGGCCTACGCTGATAAAGGAAATATCATCAATTCAAAACTTGAAAAAAGCTGTCTGAGATTCTTCCTTCTGATCTGTGAATTCATCCCACAGACTTACAACTTAGACCTCAGGAAGCAGTTTGCTACCACTCTTTCCGTGGAATCTGCAAAGTGATATTGCGGAGCCCATAGGGGCCCATGGTGAAAACGGAAATATCCTCACTTAATAACCAGAGAGAAGCTTTCTGAGAGATTGCTTTCTGATGTGTGACTTCATCACAAACAGTTCCACCCTTCCCTTCTTGGTACAGTTTGCTAACACTGTCGTCGTGGATTCTGCAAAAAGATACTTGGGAGCTCATTGAGGGCTATGGTGTAAAAGAAAATGTCCTCACTTCAAAACTGGAAAGAAGCCTTCTGAGAAACTGCATTGACATGTGTGAATGCAACTCACAGAGTTACATGTTTCTCTTCTGTGATCAGTTGCTAACAAAGTTTTCTGGTAATCTGCAATGGGATACTTCTTAGAGCAATGAAGCTTATGATGACTAAGGAAATATCCTCAGATGAAAACTAGAAAGAAGCTTTCTTAGAAACTTCTTGGTGATGTGTGAATTCATCTCACAGAGTTACACTTATGTTTCGTGGAGCAGTCCATTAATGCTGTCTTTGAGAAACCTGAGAAGGGCTTCTTTGGATCGTATTGAGGCCTACGGTGATAAAGGAAATATCATCAGTTCAAATTGTGAAAGAAGCTTTTTGAGAAACTTCCTTCTGTTCTGTTAATTCATCTCACAGTGTTACACCTCAGGCCTCAGGAGGCAGTTTGCTAACAGTCTTTTTGTGGAATCTGCCAAGTGATATTTGGGAGCCCACGGGGCCAATGGTGCAAAAGGAAATACCCTCACATAATAACTAGAGAGAAGGGTTCAAGAGATTGCTTTCTGATTTGTGACCTCATCACAGAGAGTTCCACTCTTCCCTTCTTGGAACAGTTTGCTAAGACTGTTGTCGTGGATTTTGCAAAGTGATATTTGCGAAATCGTTGAGGACTATGGTCAAAAAGTAAATATCCTCAGATCAAAACTGGAAAGAAGCCTTCTGAGAAACTGCATTGCCATGTGTGAATGCAACTCACAGAGTTACAGGTGTCTCTTCAATGATCAATTTGCTAACAGAGTTTTCTGGAAATCGACAATGGTATACTTCTAAGCGCAATGAGGCTTACGATGACAAAGGAAGTGTCCTCAGAGGAAAACTACAAAGAAGCTTTCTTAGAAACTTCTTGGTGATGTGTGAATTCATCTCACAGAGTTATACTTATATTTCATGGAGCAGTCCATTAACACTGTCTTTGAGGAACCTGAGAAGGGCTTCTTTGGATCGCATTGAGGTCTACGCTGATAAAGGAGATATCATCAGTTCAAAACGTGACAGAAGATTTCTGAGAAACCTCTTTCTGATCAGTGAGTTCATCTCACAGACTTAAAATTTAGACCTCAGGAAGGAGTTTGCTAACACTCTTTTTGTGGAAACTGTAAAGTGATATTTGGGAGCCCATAGGGGCCCATGGTGAAAAAGGGAATATCCTCACATAATAACTAGAGAGAAGCTTTCTGAGAGATTGCTTTCTGATGTGCGACTTCATCACACAGAGTTCCACCCATCCCTTCTTGGAACAGTTTGCTAACACTGTTGTCTTGGATTCTAGAAAGGAATATTTGGGAGCTCATTGAGGGCTATGGTGAAAAAGGAAATACCCTCAGATCAAAACTGGAAAGAAGCCTTCTGAGAAACTGCATTGCCATGTGTGAATGCAACTCACAGAGTTACACGTTTCTCTTCAGTGATCAGTTTGCTAACACCGTTTTCTCGAAATCTGCTATGGGATACTTCTTCGCTCAATGAAGCTTACGGTGACAAAGGAAATATCCTCAGATGAAAACTAGAAAGAAGCTTTCTTAGAAACGTCTTGGTGATGTGTGAATTCATCTCACAGTGATACACTTATGTTTCGTGGAGCAGTCCATTAACTCTGTTGTTGAGGAACCTGAGAGGGGCTTCTTTGGATCGCATGGAGGCCTACGCTGATAAAGGAAATATCATCCGTTCAAAACGTGAAAGAAGGTTTCTGAGAAACTACTTTCTGATCTGTGAGTTCATCTCACAGTGTTACAACTTAGACCTCAGGAAGCAGTTTGCTAACACTCGTTTCGTGTAATCTGCAAAGTGATATTAGGGAGCCCTTAGGGGCCCATGGGGAAAAAGGAAATATCCTCACATAATAACTAGAGAGAAGCTTTCTGAGAGATTGCTTTCTGATGTGTGACTTCATCACACAAGAGTTCCACCCTTCCCTTCGTGAAACAGTGTGCTAACACTGTTGTCGTGGATTCTGCAAAGTGATATGTGGGAGCTCGTTGAGGGCTATGGTGAAAAAGGAAATATCCTCAGATCAAAACTGGAAGGAAGCCTTCAGAGAAACTGCATTGGCACGTGATAATGCTACCTACAGAGTTACAGGTTTCTCTTCATTGATCCGTTTGCTAACAGTTTTCTGGAAATCTGCAATGGGATACTTCTTAGCCTAATGAGGCTTATGGTGACAAAGGAAATATCCTCAGATGAAAACTAGAAAGAAGCCTTCTTAGAAACTTCTTGTTGATGTGTGAATTCACCTCAGAGTGTTTCACTTATGTTTTGTGGAGTAGTCCATTAACACTGTCTTTGAGGAACCTGAGAAGGGTTTCTTCAGATTGCATTGAGGCCTACGCTGATAAAGGAAAATCATCAGTTCAAATTGTGAAAGAAGCTTTTTGAGAAACTTCCTTCTGTTCTGTTAATTCATCTCACAGTGTTACACCTCCGACCTCAGGAGGCAGTTTGCTAACAGTCTTTTTGTGGAATCTGCCAAGTGATATTTGGGAGCCCACGGGGCCAATGGTGCAAAAGGAAATACCCTCACATATTAACTAGAGAGAAGCGTTCAAGAGATTGCTTTCTGATTTGTGACCTCATCACACAGAGTTCCACTCTTCCCTTCTTGGAACAGTTTGCTAAGACTGTTGTCGTGGATTTTGCAAAGTGATATTTGCGAAATCGTTGAGGACTATGGTCAAAAAGTAAATATCCTCAGATCAAAACTGGAAAGAAGCCTTCTGAGAAACTGCATTGCCATGTGTGAATACAACTCACAGAGTTACAGGTTTCTCTTCAGTGATCAATTTGCTAACAGAGTTTTCTGGAAATCTGCAATGGGATATTTCTTAGCGCAATGGAGCTTATGGTGACAAAGGATATATCCTCAGACGAAAACTAGAAAAAAGCTTTCTTAGAAATTTCTTGGTGATGTGTGAATTCAACTCACAGAGTTACAATTATGTTTCTTGGAGCAGTCCATTAACACTGTCTTTGGGGAACATGAAAAGGGCTTCTTTGGATCATATTGAGGCCTACACTGATAAAGGAAATGTCATCAGTTCAAAACGTGAAAGAAGCTTTCTGAGAAACTTCTTTCTGATCTGTGAATTCATCTCACATGTTACACCTTAGACCTCAGGAAACAGTTTGCTAACACTCTTTTCGTGCAATGTGCAAAGTGATATTTGGGAGACCATAGGGGCACATGGTGAAGAAGGAAATATCGTCACATAATAACTAGAGAGAATCTTTTTGAGAGATTGATTTCTGATGTCTGACTTCATCACACAGAGTTCCACCTTTCCCTTCTTGGAATAGCGTACTAACACTGTTGTCGTGGATTCTGCAAAGTGATATTTGGGAGCTCATTGAGGGCTATGGTGAAAAAGGAAATAACCACAGATCAAAACTGGAAAGAAGCCTTCTGAGAAACTGCATTGCCATGTGTGAATGCAACTCACAGATTTACACTTTGCTCTTCAGGGATTAGTTTGGTAACAAAGTTTTCTGGAAATCGGCAATGGTATACTTCTAAGCACAATGAGGCTTACGATGACAAAGGAAGTGTCCTCAGAGGAAAACTACAAAGAAGCTTTCTTAGAAACTTCTTGGTGATGTGTGAATTCATCCCACAGAGTTACACTTATGTTTCGTGGAGCAGTCCATTAACACTGTCTTTGAGGATCCTGAGAAAGGCTTCTTTGGATCGCATTGAGGCCTACGCTGATTAAGGAATTATCATCAGTTCAAAACGTGAAAGAAGCTTTCTGAGGAACTTGGTTCTGATCTGTGAATTCATCCCACAGAGTTACTCCTTAGACCTCAGGAAGTAGTGTGCTAACCCTCTTTTCGTGGAATCTGCAAAGTGATATTTGGGAGCGCATAGGGGCCCAAGGAGTAAAAGGAAATATCCTCACATAATAACTAGAGAGAAGTTTTCTGAGAGATTGCTTTCTGATGTGTGACTTCATCACACAGAGTTCCACCCTTCCCTTCTTGGAACAGTTTGCTAACACTGTTGTCGTGGATTCTGCAAAGTGATATTTGGGAGCCCATAGGGGATCATGGTGGAAAAGGAAATATCCTCAGATCAAAACAGGAAAGAAGCCTTCTGAGAAACTGCATTACCAGGTGTGAATGCAACTCACAGAGTTACACTTTCTCTTCAGTGATCAGTTTGCTAAAAAAGTTTTCTGGAAATCTGCAATTAGATACATCTTAGCGCAATGAAGCGCAATGTGACAAAAGAAATGTTGTCATGATGGAAACTAGAAAGAAGCTTTCCTAGGAAATTCTTGGTGATGTGTGAATTCATCTCACAGAGTTACATTTATGTTTCGTGGAGCAGTCCATTAGCAATGTCTTTCAGGAATCTGAGAAGGGCTTCTTTGGATCGTATTGAGGCCTACGCTGATAAAGGAAATATCATCAATTCAAAACTTGAAAAAAGCTGTCTGAGATTCTTCCTTCTGATCTGTGAATTCATCCCACAGACTTACAACTTAGACCTCAGGAAGCAGTTTGCTACCACTCTTTCCGTGGAATCTGCAAAGTGATATTGCGGAGCCCATAGGGGCCCATGGTGAAAACGGAAATATCCTCACTTAATAACCAGAGAGAAGCTTTCTGAGAGATTGCTTTCTGATGTGTGACTTCATCACAAACAGTTCCACCCTTCCCTTCTTGGTACAGTTTGCTAACACTGTCGTCGTGGATTCTGCAAAAAGATACTTGGGAGCTCATTGAGGGCTATGGTGTAAAAGAAAATGTCCTCACTTCAAAACTGGAAAGAAGCCTTCTGAGAAACTGCATTGACATGTGTGAATGCAACTCACAGAGTTACATGTTTCTCTTCTGTGATCAGTTGCTAACAAAGTTTTCTGGTAATCTGCAATGGGATACTTCTTAGAGCAATGAAGCTTATGATGACTAAGGAAATATCCTCAGATGAAAACTAGAAAGAAGCTTTCTTAGAAACTTCTTGGTGATGTGTGAATTCATCTCACAGAGTTACACTTATGTTTCGTGGAGCAGTCCATTAATGCTGTCTTTGAGGAACCTGAGAAGGGCTTCTTTGGATCGTATTGAGGCCTACGGTGATAAAGGAAATATCATCAGTTCAAATTGTGAAAGAAGCTTTTTGAGAAACTTCCTTCTGTTCTGTTAATTCATCTCACAGTGTTACACCTCAGGCCTCAGGAGGCAGTTTGCTAACAGTCTTTTTGTGGAATCTGCCAAGTGATATTTGGGAGCCCACGGGGCCAATGGTGCAAAAGGAAATACCCTCACATAATAACTAGAGAGAAGCGTTCAAGAGATTGCTTTCTGATTTGTGACCTCATCACAGAGAGTTCCACTCTTCCCTTCTTGGAACAGTTTGCTAAGACTGTTGTCGTGGATTTTGCAAAGTGATATTTGCGAAATCGTTGAGGACTATGGTCAAAAAGTAAATATCCTCAGATCAAAACTGGAAAGAAGCCTTCTGAGAAACTGCATTGCCATGTGTGAATACAACTCACAGAGTTACAGGTTTCTCTTCAGTGATCAATTTGCTAACAGAGTTTTCTGGAAATCTGCAATGGGATATTTCTTAGCGCAATGAAGCTTACGATGATAAAGGAAATATCCTCATATGAAAACTAGAAAGAAGCTTTCTTAGAAACTTCTTGGTGATGTGTGAATTCATCTCACAGAGTTATACTTATATTTCATGGAGCAGTCCATTAACACTGTCTTTGAGGAACCTGAGAAGGGCTTCTTTGGATCGCATTGAGGCCTATGCTGATAAAGGAAATATCATCAGTTCAAAACTTGAAAGAAGCTTTCTGAGCAACTTCTTTCTGATCTGTGAATTCATCTCACAGAGTTACAACTTGGACCTCAGGAAGCAGTTTGCCAACACACTTTTCGTGGAATCTGCAAAGTGATATTTGGGAGCGCATAGGGGCCCATGGTGAAAAAGGAAATATCCTCAGATAATAACGAGAGAGACGCTTTCTGAAAGATTGCTTTCTGAAGTGTGACTTCATCACAGAGAGTTCCAATATTCCCTTCTTGGAACAGTTCGCTAACACTGTTGTCGTGGATTCTGCAAAGTGATATTTGGGAGCTCATTGAGGGCTATGGTGAAAAAGGAAATATCCTCAGATCAAAGCTGGAAAGAAGCCTTCTCAGAAACTGTATTTCCATGTGTGAATGCAACTCACAGAGTTACACGTTTCTCTTCAGTGATCAGTTTGCTAACACAGTTTTCTGGAAATCTGCAATTAGATACATCTTAGTGCAATGAAGCTTACGTTGACGAAGGAATTAACATTCAGATGAAAACAAAAAGAATCTTTCTTAGAAAATTCTTGATGATGTGTGAATTCACCTCACAGAGTTATTCTTATGTTTCATTGAGCAATCCATTAACACTGTCTTTGAGGAACCTGAGAAGGGCTTCTTTGGATCGTACTGAGGCCTATGCTAATAGAGGAAATATCATCAGTTCAAAATGTGAAAGAAGCTTTCTGAGAAACTTCCTTCTGTTCTGTCAATTCATCTAAAGTAGTTACACTTTAGACCTACGGAATCAGTTTGCTAACACTGTTTTCGTGGAATGTGCTAAGTGATATTTGGGAGTACATAGTAGGCCATGGTGAATAAGGAAATATCCCCAGATAATAACTAAAGGGAAGCTTTTTGAGAGATTACTTTTTATGTGTGACTTCTTCACACAGAGTTCCACCCTTCCCTTCTTGGAACAGTTTGCTAACAGTGTTGTCGTGGATTCTGCAAAGTGATATTTGGGAGCCTAAAGGGGCCCTTGGTGAAAAAGGAAATATCTTCACATAATAAGAAGAGAGAAGCTTTCTGAGAGATTGCTTTCTGATGTGTGACTTCATCACACAGAGTTCCACACTTCCCGTCTTGGAACACTTTGCTAACACTGTTGTCTTTGATTCTGCAATGTGATATTTAGGAGCCCAGAGGGGCCCATGGTGAAAGAGAAAATATCCTCACATAATAACTAGAGAGAAGCTTTCTGAGGGATTGATTTCTGATGTGTGGCTTCATCACACAGAGTTTCACCCTTTCCTTCTTGGAACAGTTTACTAAAACTGTTGTCGTGGATTCTGCAACTTAATATTTGGGAGCTCATTGAGGGCTATGGTGAAAAAGGAAATATCCTCAGATCAAAACTGGAAAGAAGCCTTCTGAGAAACTGCATTGTCATGTGTGAATGCAACTCACAGAGTTACACTTTTCTCTTCAGTGATCAGTTTACTAACAAAGTTTTCTGGAAATCTGCAATTAGATACTTCTTAGCGCAACGAAGCTTACGGTGACAAGGAAATATCCTCAGATCAAAACTAGAAAGAAGCTTTCTTAGAAACTTCTTGGTGATGTGTGAATTCACCTCACAGAGTTACACTTATGTTTCGTGGAGCAGTCCACTGACACTGTCTTTGAGGAATCTGAGAAGGGCTTCTTTGGATCGCATTGAGGCCTACGCTGATAAAGGACATATCATCAGTTCAAAACGTGAAAGAAGCTTTCTAAGAAACTTCTTTTTGATCTGTGAATTCATCTCACAGAGTTACAACTTAAACCTCAGGAAGCAGTTTGCTAACACTCTTTTCGTTGAATCTGCAAGGCGATATTTGGGAGCCCATAGGGGCCCATAGTAAAAAGAAAAAAATCCTCAAATAATAAGTAGAGAGAAGCTTTCTGAGAGATTGCTTTCTGATGTGTGACTTCATCACACAGAGTTCCACCCTTCCCTTCTTAGAACAGTTTGCTAACACTGTTGTCGTGGATTCTGCCGAGTGATATTTGGGCGCCCATAGGGGTCCATGATGAAAAAGGAAATATCCTCAGATAATAACTAGAGAGAAGCTTTCTGAGAGATTGCTTTCGGATGTTTGACTTCATCACATAGAGTTCCACCCTTCCCTTCTTGGAACCGTTTTCTAACACTGTTGTCGTGGATTCTGCAAAGTGATATTGGGAGCCCAGAGGGGACCATGGTGAAAAAGGAAATATCCTCACATAAAAACTAGAGAGAAGCTTGCTTAGAGATTGCTTTCTGATGTGTGACTTCATCACACAGAGTTGCACACTTCCATTCTTGGAACAGTTTGATGACATTGTTGTCGAGGATTCTGCAAAGTGAGATTTGGGAGCTCATTGAGTGCTATGGTGAAAAAGGAAATATCCTCAGATCAAAAGTGGAAAGAAGCCTTCTGAGAAACTGTATTGCCATGTGTGAATGCAACTCACAGAGTTGCACGTTTCTCTTCAGTGGTCAGTTTGCTAACACAAATTTCTGGAAATCTGCAATTAGATTCTTCTTAGCACAATGAAGCTTACGGTGGCAAAGGAATCATCCTCAGATGAAAACTAGAGAGAAGCTTTCTTAGAAAATTCTTGGTGATGTGTGAACTCATCTCAAAGAGTTACACTTAGGTTTTGTGGAGGAGTCCATTAACACTGTCTTTGAGGAACCTGAGAAGAGCTTATTTGGAGCGTGTAGAGGCCTACGTTGATAAAGGAAATATCATCAGTTCAAAACGTGAAAGAAGCTTACTGAGAAACTTCTTTCTGATTTGTGAATTCATCTCACAGAGTTACAACGTAGACCTCAGGAAGCAGTTTGCTAACACTCTTTTCGTGGAATCTGCAAAGTGATATTTGGGAGCCCATAGGGGCCCATGGTGAAAAAGGAAATATCCTCAGATAATAACTACAGAGAAGCTTTCTAAGAGATTGCTTTCTAATGTGTGACTTCATCAAACAGAGTTCCACCATTCCCTTCTTGAACAGTTTGCTAACACTGTTGCCGTGGATTCTGTCAAGTGATATGTGGGAGCTCATTGAGGGCTATGGTGAAAAAGGAAATGTCCTCAGATCAAAACTGGAAAGAAGCCTTCTGAGAAACTGCGTTGCCATGTGTGAATGCAACTCACAGAGTTACAGGTTTCTCTTCAGTGATCAGTTTGCTAACACAGTTTTCTGGATATCTGCAACGGGATACTTCTAAGTGCAATGAAGTTACGGTGACAAAGGAAATGTCCTCAGATGAAAACTAGAAAGTAGCTTTCTTAAAAACTTCTTGCTGATGTGTGAATTCATCTCACAGACTTACACTTATGTTTCTTGGAGCAGTCCATTAACACTGTCTTTGAGGAACCTGAGAAGGGCTTCTTTGGATCCCATTGAGGTCTACGCTGATAAAAGAAATATCATCAGTTGAAAACGTGAAGAAGCTTTCTGAGAAACTTCTTTCTGATCTGTGAATTCATCTCACAGAGTTACCCCTTAGACCTCAGGAAGCAGTTTGCTAACAATCTTTTCGTTAAATCTGCAAAATGATATTAGGGAGCCCATAGGGGCCCATGGTGAAAAAGTAAATATCCTTACTTAATAACGAGAGAGAAGCTTTCTGAGATATTGCTTTCTGATGTGTGACTTCATCACACTGAATTCTACCCTTCCCTTCATGGAACAGTTTGGTAACACTGTTGTTGTGGATTCTGCAAAGTGATAAATGGGAGCTCCTTGAGGGCTATGGTGAAAAAGGAAATATCCTCAGATCAAAACTGGAAAGAAGCCTTATGGAAAACTGCATTGCCATGTTTGAATGCAACTCACAGAATTTCACGTTTCTCTTCCGTGATCAGTTTGCTGAGAAAGTTTTCTGGAAATCTGCAGTGGGATTCTTCTTAGTGCAATGTAGCTTACATTGACAAAGGAAATATCCTCAGATGAAAACTAGAAAGAAGCTTTCTTAGAAATTTCTCGGTGATATGTGAATTCATCTCACAGAATTACACTTACGTTTCATGGAGTACTCCATTAACACTGTCTCTGAGGAACCTGAGAAGGGCTTCTTTGGATCGCATTGAGGCCAATGCTGATAAAGGAAATATCATCAGTTCAAAACGTGAAAGAAGCTTTCAGAGAAGCTTCTTTCTGATCTGTGAATTCATCTTACAGAGTTACAACTTAGACCTCAGGAAGCCGTTTGCTAACACTCTTTTCGTGGAATCTAGAAAGTTATATTTGGGAGCACGGAGGGGCCAATGTGAAAAAGGAAATATCATCACATAATAACTAGAGAGAAGCTGTCGGAGGGATTGCTTTCTGATGTGTGACCTCATCACACAGAGATCCAACATTCCCTTCTTGGAACAGTTTCCTAACACTGTTGTCCTTCATTCTGCAAAGTGATATTTGGGAGCTCAATGAGGGCTAAGGTGAAAAAGGAAATATCGTCAGATCACAACTGGAAAGAAGCCGTCTGAGAAACTGCATTGCCATGTATGAATGCAACTCACAGAGTTACACGTTTCTCTACAGTGATCAGTTTGCTAACAAAGTTTTCTGGAAATGTGCAATGGGATACTTCTTAGCGCAATGAAGCTTACGAAGGCAAAGGAAAGATCCTCAGATGAAAACTAGAAAGAAGCTTTCTTACAAACTTCTTGGTGATGTGTGAATTCATCTCAGAGAGTTACACTTATGTTTCATGGAGCAGTCCATTAACACTGTCTTTGAGGAACCTGAGAAGGGCTTCTTTGAATCGTATTGAGGCCTACGCTGATAAAGGAATTATCATCAGTTCAAAACGTGAAAGAAGCTTTCTGAGGAACTTCTTTCGGATCTGTGAATTCATCTTACAGAGTTACAACTTGGACCTCAGGAAGCAGTTTGCTAACACTCTTTTCGTGGAATCTGCAAAGTGATATTTGGGAGCCCATAGGGGCCCATGGTGAAAAAGGAAATATCCTCAGATAATGGCTAGAGAGAAGCTGTCTGAGAGATTGCTTTCTGATGTGTGACTTCATCACACAGAGTTCCACACTTCCATTCTTAGAACAGTTTCTTAACACTGCTGTTGTGGATTCTGCAAAGTAATATATGGGAGACCATAGCGGCCCATGGTGAAAAGGAAATATCCTCACATAATATCTAGAGAGAAACTTTCTAAGAGATTGCTTTCTAATGTGTGACTTCATCACACAGAGTTCCACCCTTCCCTTCTTCGAACAGTTTGCTAACACTGTTGTCGTGAATTCTGCAAAGTGATATTTGGGAGCTCTTTGAGGGCTATGGTGAAAAAGGAAATATCCTCAATCAAATCTGGAAGAGAGCCTTCTGAGAAACTGCATTGCCATGTGTGAATGCAACTCACAGAGTTACAACTTTGTCTTCAGTGATCAGTTTGCTAACACAGTTTTCTGGAAATCTGCAATTAGATACTTCTTAGTGCAAAGAAGCTTACGGTGACAAAGGAAATATCCTCAGATGAAAACAAGAAAGAAGGTTTCCTAGAAACTTCTTGATGATGTGTGAATTCATCTCACAGAGTTACACTGATGATTCCTGGAACAATCCATTCACACTGCCTTTGTGGACCCTGAGAAGGGCTTCTTTGGATCGTATAGAGGCCTACGCTGATAAGGGAAATATCATCAGTTCAAAACGTGAAAGAAACTTTCTGAGAAAGTTCTTTCTCATCTGTGAATTCATCTCACAGAATTACACTTTAAATCTCAGGAAGCAGTTTGCTAACACTCTTTTCATGGAATCTGCAAAGTGATATCTGGGAGCCCATAGGGGCCCATGGTGAAAAAGGAAATTTCCTCAGATAATAACTAGAGAGAAGCTTTCTGAGAGATTGCTTTTCTGATGTGTGATTTCATCACCCAGAGTTCCACCTTCCCTTCTTGGAACAGTTTGCTAACACCGTTGTCGACGATTCTGCAAAGTGAAATTTGGGTGCTCATTGAGGGCTATGGTGAACAAGGAAATATCCTCAGATCAAAACTGGAAGGAAGCCTTCTGAGAAACTGCATTGCCATGTGAGAATGCAACTCACAGAGTTACACGATTTTTTCAGTGTTCGGTTTGGTAACACAATTTTCTGGAAATCTGCAATGGGATACTTCTTAGCGCAATGAAGCTTACGGTGACAAAGGAAAGATCCTCAGATGAAAACTAGAAAGAAGCTTTCTTAGAAACTTCTTGGTGATGTGTGTATTCATCTGACAGAGTTACACTTATGTTTCGTGGAGCAGTCCATTTACACTGTCTTTGAGGCAGCTGAGAAGGGCTTCTTTGGATTACATTGAGGCCTATGGTGATAAAAGAAATATCATCACTTCAAAACGTGAAAGAAGCTTTCTGTGAAACTTCTTTCTGATATGTGAATCCATTTCGCAGAGTTACACCTTAGACCTCAGGAAGCAGTTTGCTAACGCTCTTTTCGTGGAATCTACCAAGTGATATATGGGAGCCCATAGGGGCAAATGGTGAAAAACGTAATATCCTCACATAATAACTAGAGAGAAGCTTTCTGAGCGATGGCTTTCTGATGTGTGACTTCATCACACAGAGATCCACCCTTCCCTTCTTGGGTCAGTTTGCTAACACTGTTGTCGTGGATTCTGCAAAGTGATATTTGGGAGCTCATTGAGGGCTATGGTGAAAAAGGAAATATTCTCACATCAAAACTGGAAAGAAGCCTTCTGAGAAACTGCATTGCCACGTGTGAATGCAACTCACAGAGTTACACGTTTCTATTCAGTGATCAGTTTGCTAACACAGTTTTCTGGAAATCGGCAATTAGATACTTCTTAGCGCAATGAAGCTTGTGGTGAGAAAGGAAATACCCTCAGATGAAAACTACAAAGAATCTTTCTTAGAAATCTCTTGGTGATGTGTGAATTCAACTCACAGAGTTACACTTATGTTACGAGGAGAAGTCCATTGACACTGTTTTTGAAGAACCTGAAAAGGGCTTCTTTGGATCATATAGAGGGCTACGCCAATAAAGAAATATCATCAGTTCAAAACGTGAAAGAAGCTTTCTGAGAAACTTCTTTCTGATCTGTGAACTCATCCATAGGATTACAACTGAGACCTCAGGAAGCAGTTTGCTAACACTGTTATCGTGGATTTTGCAAAGTGATATTTGGGAACCCTTAGGGGCCATCAAAGATCAAAAGAGACAAAGAAGGCCATTACATAATTGTAAAGGGATCAGTTCAACAGGAAAAGCTAACTCTGCTAAATATATGCGCACCCAATACAGGAGCACCCAGATTCATAAAGCAAGTCCTTAGAGACTTACAAAGAGACTTAGATTCCAATACAATAATAATGGGAGACTTCAACACTCCACTGTCAACATTAGACAGATCAACGAGACAGAAAGTTAACAAGGATATCCAGGAATTGAACTCATCTCTGCACCAAGCAGACCTAATAGACATCTATAGAACTCTCCACCCCAAATCAACAGAATATACATTCTTCAGAGCCCCACATCATACTTATTCCAAAATTGACCACATAATTGGAAGTAAGGCACTCCTCAGCAAATGTAAAAGAACAGAAATTATAACAAACTGTCTGTCAGACCACAGTGCAATCAAACTAGAACTCAGGACTAAGAAACTCAATCAAAACCACTCAACTACATGGAAACTGAACAACCTGCTCCTGAATGACTACTGGGTACATAACAAAATGAAGGCAGAAATAAAGATGTTCTTTGAAACCATTGAGAACAAAGATACAACATACCAGAATCTCTGGGACACATTTAAAGCAGTGTGTAGAGGGAAATTTATAGCACTAAATGCCCACAAGAGAAAGCTGGAAAGATCTAAAATTGACACTCTAACATCACAATTAGAAGAACAAGAGAGGCAAGAGCAAACACATTCAAAAGCTGGCAGAAGGCAAGAAAAAACTCAGATCAGAGCAGAAGTGAAGGAGATAGAGACACAAAAAACCCTCCAAAAAATCAATGAATCCAGGAGTTAGTTTTTTGAAAAGATCAACAAAATTGACAGACCGCTAGCAAGACTAATAAAGAAGAAAAGAGAGAGGAATCAAATAGATGTAATAAAAAATGATAAAGGGGATATCACCACCCACCCCACAGAAATACAAACAACCATCAGAGAATACTATAAACACCTCTACACAAATCAACTAGAAAATCTAGAAGAAATGGATAATTTCCTGGACACTTACACTCTCCCAAGACTAAACCAGGAAGAAGTTGAATCCCTGAAGAGACCAATAGCAGGCTCTGAAATTGAGGCAACAATTAGTAGCCTACCCACCAAAAAAAGTCCAGGTCCAGATGGATTCACAGCTGAATTCTACCAGAGATTCAAGGAGGAGTTGGTACCATTCCTTCTGAAACTATTCCAATCAATAGAAAAAGAGGGAATCCTCCCTAACTCATTTTATAAGGCCAACATCATTCTGATACCAAAGCCTGGCAGAGACACAACAAAAAAAGAGAATTTTAGACCAATATCCCTGATGAACATCGATGCCAAAATCCTCAATAAAATACTGGCAAACCGGAATCAGCAGCATATCCAAAAGCTTATCCACCATGATCAAGTGGGCTTCATCCCTGGGATGCAAGGCTGTTTCAACATTCGCAAATCAATAAACATAATCCAGCATATAAACAGAACCAAAGTCAAGAACCACATGATTATCTCCATAGATGCAGAAAGAGCTTTTGACAAAATTCAACAGCTCTTCATGCTAAAAACTCTCAATAAATTCGGTATTGATGGAACGTACCTCAAAATAATAAGAGCTATTTACGACAAACCCACAACTAATATCATACTGAATGGGCAAAAACTGGAAAAATTCCCTTTGAAAACTGTTACGAGACATGGATGCCCTCTCTCACCACTCCGATTCAACATAGAGTTGGAAGTTCTGGCTAGGGGAATCAGGCAAGAGAAAGAAATCAAGGGTATTCAGTTAGGAAAAGAAGAAGTCAAATTGTCCCTGTTTGCAGATGACATGATTGTATATTTAGAAAACCCCATCGGCTCATATCAAAATCTCCTTAAGCTGATAAGCAACTTCAGCAAAGTCTCAGGATACAAAATTAATGTGCAAAAATCTCAAGCATTCTTAAACACCAGTAACAGACAAGCAGAGAGCCAAGTCAGGAATGAACTTCCATTCACAATTGCTTCAAAGCGAATCAAATACCTAGGAATCCAACTTAAAAGGGATGTAAAGGACCACTTCAAGGAGAACTACAAACCACTGCTCAATGAAATCAAAGAGGACACAAACAAATGGAAGAACATACCATGCTCATGGATAGGAAGAATCAATATCATGAAAATGGCCATACTGCCCAAGGTTATTTATAGATTCAATGCCATCCCCATCAAGCTACCAATGAGTTTCTTCACAGAATTGGAAAAAACTGCTTTAAAGTTCATATGGAACAAAAAAAGAGCCCGCATTGCCAAGACAATCCTAAGGCAAAAGGACAAAGCTGGAGACGTCACGCTACCTGACTTCAAACTATACTACAAGGCTACAGTAACCAAAACAGCATGGTACTGGTACCAAAACAGAGCTATAGACCAATGGAACAGAACAGAGTCCTCAGAAATAATACCACACATCTACAGCCATCTGATCTTTGACAAACCTGAGAGAAACAAGAAATGGGGAAAGGATTCCCTATTTAATAAATGGTGCTGGGAAAATTGGCTAGCCATAAGTAGAAAGCTGAAACTGGATCCTTTCCTTACTCCTTATACGAAGATTAATTCAAGATGGATTAGAGACTTAAATGTTAGACCTAATACCATAAAAACCCTAGAAGAAAATCTAGGTAGTACCGTTGAGGACATAGGCATGAGCAAGGACTTCATGTCTAAAACTCCAAAAGCAACGGCAGCAAAAGCCAAAATTGACAAACGGGATCTAATTAAGCTAAAGAGCTTCTGCACAGCAAAATAAACTACCATTAGAGTGAACAGGCAACCTACAGAATAGGAGAAAATTCTTGCAACCTACTCATCTGACAAAGGGCTAATATCCAGAACCTACAAAGAACTCAAACAAATATACAAGAAAAAAACAAACAACCCCATCAAAAAGTGGGGGAAAGGATATGAACAGACATTTCTCAAAAGAAGACATTCATACAGCCAACAGACACAAGAGAAAATGCTCATCATCACTCGCCATCAGAGAAATGCAAATCAAAACCACAATGAGATACCATCTCACACCAGTTAGAATGGCAATCATTCAAAAGTCAGGAAACAACAGGTGTTGGAGAGGATGTGGAGAAATAAGAACACTTTTACACTGTTGGTGGGATTGTAAACTAGTTCAACCATTATAAAAAACAGTATGGCAATTCCTCAAGGATCTAGAACTAGATGTACTGTATGACCCAGCCATCCCACTACTGGGTATATACCCAAAGGATTATAAATTATTCTACTACAAAGACACATGCACACGTATGTTTATTGTGGCACTATTCACAATAGCAAAGACTTGGAATCAACCCAAATGTCCATCGGTGACAAAGGGATTAAGAAAATGTGGCACATATACACCATGGAATACTATGCAGCCATAAAAAATGATGAGTTTGCGTCCTTTGTAGGGACATGCATACAGCAGGAAACATTCATTCTTAGCAAACTATCACAAGAACAGAAAACCAAACACCGCATGTTCTCACTCCTAGCTGGGAACTGAACAATGACATCAGTTGGACTCAAGAAGGGGAACATCAAACACTGGGGCCCATATTTGGGAGGGGTGAGGAGGGAGGGATTGCATTGGGGAAATGTACATGATGTAAATGATGAACTGATGGGTGCTTACCAGTTGAAGGGTGCAACACACCAACATGGCATAAGTATGCATATGTAACAAACCTGCACGTTATGTGCATGTACAATGGAACTTAAAGTATAATAATTTAAAAAAAAAGAAGTTATACAAATGACAAACAGAAAAAAAAAGAAAAGAAAAAAAAGGCAATATCCTCAGATAATAAAAAGAGAGAAGCTATCTGAGAGATTTCTTTCTTATGTGTGACTTCCTCACACAGAGTTCCACCCTTGCCTTCCTGGAACAGTTTTCTAACACTGTTGTCGTGGATTCTGCAAAGTGATATTTGGGAGCTCATTGAGGGCTATGGTGAAAAAGGAAATATCCTCAGATCAAAACTGGAAAGAAGACTTCTGAGAAACTGCATTGCCATGTGGGAATGCAACTCACAGAGTTACACGTTTCTCTTCAGTGATCTAATTGCTAACACAGTTTTCTGGAAATCTGCTATGGGATACTTCTTCGCTCAATGAAGCTTACGGTGACAAAGGAAATATCCTCAGGTGAAAATTAGAAATAAGCTTTCGTAGAAAATTCTTGGTGATGTGTGAATTCATCTCACAGTGTTACACTTATGTTTCGTCGAGCAGTCCATTAACTCTGTCGTTGAGGAACCTGATACGGGCTTGTTTGGATCGCATTGAGGCCTACGCTGATAAAGAAAATATCATCAGTTCAAAACGTGAAAGAAGCTTTCTGAGACATTTCTTTCTGATCTCTGAATTCATCTCACAGAGTTACAACTTAGACCTCAGGAAGCAGTTTACAAACACTCTTTTCGTGGAATCTGCAAAGGGATATTTGGGAGACCATAGGGGCCCATGGTGAAAAAGGAAATATCCTCACATAATAATTACAGAGAAGCTTTCTGAGAGATTGCTTTATGATGTGTGACTTTATCACCCAGAGTTCCACCCTTCCCTTCTTGGAATAGTTTGCTAACACTGTTGTCGTGGATTCTGCACAGTGATATTTGGGAGCTGATTGAGGGCTATGGTGAAAAAGGAAATATCCTTAGATCAAAACTGGAAAGAAGCCTTCTGAGAAACTGCACTGCCATGTGTGAATGCAACTCACAGAGTTACAGGTTTCTCTTCAGTGATCAGTTTGCTAACAAAGTTTTCTGAAAATCTGAAATGTGATACTTCTTAGCAAAATGAAGCTTGCGGTGACAAAGGAAATATCCTCAGTTGAAAACAGGAAAGAAGCCTTCTGAGAAACTGCATTGCCATGTGTAATGTAACTCACAGAGTTACACGTTTCCCTTCAGTAGTCAGTTTGCAAACACAGTTTTCTGGACATCTGCAATTAGATACTTCTTAGCGCAATGAAGCTCATGGTGACAAAAGAAATATCGTCAGATGGAAACTAGAAAGAAGCTTTCGTAGGAATTCCTTGGTGATGTGTGACTCCATCTCACAGAGTTACATTTATGTTTCGTGGAGCAGTCCATTAGCACTGTCTTTGAGGAACCTGAGAAGGGTTTCTTGGATCGTACTGAGGCCTACACTGATAAAGGAAATATCATCAATTCAAAACTTGAAAAAAGCTGTCTGAGATTCTTCTTTCTGATCTGTGAATTCATCCCACAGAGTTACAACTTAGACCTCAAAAGCAGTTTGCTAACACTGTTTACGTGGAATCTGCAAAGTGATATTTGGGAGCCCATAGGGGTCCACAGTGAAAAAGGAAATATCCTCACTTAATAAATACAGGGAAGCTTTCTGAGAGATTGCTTTCTGATGTGTGACTTCATCACACAGACTTCCACCCTTCCCTTCTTGGAACAGTTTTCTAACACTGTTGTCGTGGATTCTGCAAAGTGATATTTGGGAGCCCATAGGGGAACATGGTGAAAAAGGAAATATCCTCAGATCAAAACAGGAAAGAAGCCTTCTGGGAAACTGTATTGCCATGTGTGAATGCACCTCACAGATTTACACTTTCTCTTCAGTGATCAGTTTGCTAAAAAAGTTTTCTGGAAATCTGCAATTAGATACATCTTAGCGCAATGAAACTCATGGTGACAAAAGAAATGTCGTCAGATGGAAACTAGAAAGAAGCTTTCCTCGGAACTTCTTTGTGATGTGTGACTTCATCTCACAGAGTTACATTTATGTTTTGTGGAGCAGTCCATTAGCACTGTCTTTGAGGAACCTGAGAAGGGTTTCTTTGGATCATACTGAGGCCTACACTGATAAAGGAAATATCATCAATTCAAAACTTGAAAAAAGCTGTCTGAGATTCTTTTCTCTGATCTGTGAATTCATCCTACAGAGTTACAACTTAGACCTCAGGAAGCAATTTGCAAACACTGTTTTCGTGGAGTCTGCAAAATGATATTTGGGAGCCCATAGGGGCCCAGGGAGAAAAAGGAAATATCCTCACATAATAAGTAGAGGGAATCTTTCTGAGAGATTGATTTCTGATGTGTGACTTCATCACAGAGTTCCACCCTTCCCTTCATGAAACAGTTTGCTAACACTGTTGTCGTGGATTCTGCAAAGTGCTATTTGGGAGCTCATAGAGGGCTATGGTGAAAAAGGAAATATCCTCAGATCAAAACTGGAAAGAAGCCTTCTGAGAAACTGCATTGCCATATGTGAATGCAACTCACAGAGTTAGACGTTTCTCTTCAGTGATCAGTTTGCTAACACAGTTTTCTGGAAATCTGCAATGGGATATTTTTTAGCACAATGAAGCTTACGGTGACAAAGGAAATATCCTCAGAGACACCCTGAAGGAAGCCCTAAACATGAAAAGGAACAACCTGTACCACCCATTGCAAAAACATGCCACAATGTAAAGACTGTCAAGGCTAGGAAGAAACTGCATCAACTAACGAGCAAAAGAACCAGTTAATATCATAATGGCATGATCAAGTTCACGCATAGCAATATTAACCTTAAATGTAAATGGACTAAATGCTCCAATTAAAAGACACAGACTGGCAAACTGGATCAAGTGTCAAGACCCATCAGTCTGCTGTATTCAGGAGACCCATCTCACATGCAGAGACATACATCGGCTCAAAATAAAGGGATGGTGGAAGATGTACCAAGCAAATGGAGAACAAAAAAAATCAGGGGTTGCAATCCTAGTCTCTGGTAAAACAGACTTTAAACCATCAAAGATCAAAAGAGACAAAGAAGGCCATTACATAATGGTAAAGGGATCAATTCAACAGGAAGGGCGAACTCTCCTAATTATATATCCAAACAAATACAGGAGCACCCAAATTCATAAAGCAAGTCCTTAGAGACTTACAAAGAGAGTTAGACTCCCATACAATAATAATGGGAGACTTCAACACTCCACTGTCAACATTAGACAGATCAACGAGACAGAAAGTTAACAAGGATATCCAGGAATTGAACTCATCTCTGCACCAAGCGGACCTAATAGACATCTATAGAACTCTCCACCCCAAATCAACAGAATATACATTCTTCTCAGCACCACATCGCACTTATTCCAAAATTGACCACATAATTGGAAGTAAAGCATTCCTCAGCAAATGTACAAGAACAGAAATTATAACAAACTGTCTGACAGACCACAGTGCAATCAAACTAGAACTCAGGACTAAGAAACACAATCAAAACCGCTCAACTACATGGAAACTGAACAATCTGCTCCTGAATGACTACTGGGTGCATGACGAAATGAAGGCAGAAATAAACATGTTCTTTGAAACCAATGAGAACAAAGATACAACATACCAGAATCTCTGGGACACATTTAAAGCAGTGTGTAGAGGGAAATTTATAGCACTAAATGCCCACAAGAGAAAGCAGGAAAGATCTAAAATTGACACTCTAACATCACAATTAAAAGAACTAGAGAGGCAAGAGCAAACACATTCAAAAGCTAGCAGAAGGCAAGAAATAACTAAGATCAGAGCAGAAAGGAAGGAGATAGAGACACAAAAACCCTCCAAAACATTAATGAATCCAGGAGTTGGGGTTTTGAAAAGATCAACAAAATTGACAGACCGCTACCAAGACTAATAAAGAAGAAAAGAGAGAAGAATCAAATAGATGCAATAAAAAATGATAAAGCGGATATCACCACCCACCACACAGAAATACAAACTACCATCAGAGAATACTATAAACACCTCTACGCAAATCAACTAGAAAATCTAGAAGAAATGGATAATTTCCTGGACACTTACACTCTCCCAAGACTAAACCAGGAAGAAGTTGAATCCCTGAATAGACAAATAGCAGGCTCTGAAATTGAGGCAACAATTAATAGCCTACCCACCAAAAAAAGTCCAGGACCAGATGGATTCACAGCTGAATTCTACCAGAGGTACCAGGAGGAGCTGGTACCATTCCTTCTGAAACTATTCCAATCACTAGAAAAAGAGGGATTCCTCCCTAACTCGTTTTATGAGGCCAACATCATCCTGATACCAAAGCCTGGCAGAGACACAACAAAAAAAGGGAATTTTAGACCAATATCCCTGATGAACATAGATGCAAAAATCCTCAGTAAAACACTGGCAAACCGGATTCAGCAGCACATCCAAAAGCTTATCCACCATGATCAAGTGGGCTTCATCCCTTGGATGCAAGGCTGGTTCAACATTCGCAAATCAATAAACATAATCCAGCATATAAACAGAACCAAAGTCAAGAACCACAAGATTATCGCAATAGATGCAGAAAAGGCTTGTGACATAATTCAACAGCCCTTCATGCTAAAAACGCTCAATAAATTCGGTACTGATGAAACGTACCTCAAAATAATAAGAGCTATTTACGACAAACCCACAGTTAATATCATACTGAATGGGCAAAAACTGGAAAAATTCCCTTTGAAAACTGGTACAAGACAGGGATGCCCTCTCTCACCAATCCTATTCAACAGAGTGTTGGAAGTTCTGGCTAGGGCAATGAGGCAAGAGAAAGAAATCAAGGGTATTCAGTTAGGAAAAGAAGAAGTCAAATTGTCCCTGTTTGCAGATGACATGATTGTATATTTAGAAAACCCCATCGTCTCAGCCCAAAATCTCCCTAAGCTGATAAGCAACTTCAGCAAAGTCTCAGGATACAAAATTAATGTGCAAATATCACAAGCATTCTTATACACCAGTAACAGACAAGCAGAGAGCCAAGTCAGGAATGAACTTGCATTCACAATTGCTTCAAAGAGGATAAAATACCTAGGAATCTAACTTAAAAGGGATGTAAAGGACCTCCTCAAGGAGAACTACAAACCACTGCTCAGTAAAATCAAAGAGGACACAAAAAATGGAAGAACATGTCATGCTCATGGATAGGAAGAATCAATATCGTGAAAATGACCATACTGCCCAAGGTTATTTATAGATTCAATGCCATCCCCATCAAGCTACCAATGAGTTTCTTCACAGAATTGGAAAAAACTGCTTTAAAGTTCATATGGAACCAAAAAAGAGCCCGCATTGCCAAGACAATCCTAGGGCAAAATGCAAAGCTGGAGGCGTCACGCTACCTGACTTCAAACTATACTACAAGGCTACAGTAACCAAAACAGCATGGTACTGGTACCAAAACAGAGCTATAGACCAATGGAACAGAACAGAGTCCTCAGAAATAATACCACACATCTACAGCCATCTGATCTTTGACAAACCTGAGAGAAACAAGAAATGGGGAAAGGATTCCCTATTTAATAAATGGTGCTGGGAAAATTGGCTAGCCATAAGTAGAAAGCTGAAACTGGATCCTTTCCTTACTCCTTATACGAAGATTAATTCAAGATGGATTAGAGACTTAAATGTTAGACCTAATACCATAAAAGCCCTAGAAGAAAATCTAGGTAGTACCATTCAGGACATAGGCATGGGCAAGGACTTCATGTCTAAAACACCAAAAGCAAAGGCAGCAAAAGCCAAAATTGACAAATGGGATCTAATTAAACTAAAGAGTTTCTGCACAGCAAAAGAAACTACCATCAGAGTGAACAGGCCACCTACAACATGGGAGAAAATGTTTGCAATCTACTCATCTGACAATGGGCTAATATCCAGAATCTACAAAGAACACAAACAAATATACTAGAAAAAAACAAACAACCCCATCAAAAAGTGGGGAAAGGATATGAACAGACATTTCTGAAAAGAAGACGTTCATACAGCCAACAGACACATGAGAAAATGCTCATCATCACTCGCCATCAGGGAAATGCAAATCAAAACCACAATGAGATACCATCTCACACCAGTTAGAATGGCAATCATTAAAAAATCAGGAAACAACAGTTGTTGGAGAAGATGTGTAGAAATAGGAACACTTTTACACTGTTGGTGGGATTATAAACTAGTTCAACCATTATGGAAAACAGTATGGCAATTCCTCAAGGATCTAGAACTAGATGTGCCATATGACCCAGCCATCCCACTACTGGGTATATAGCCAAAGGATTATAAATCATTCTACTACAAAGACACATGCACACGTATGTTTATTGTGGCACTATTCACAATAGCAAAGACTTGGAATCAACCCAAATGTCCATCTGTGACAGACTGGATTAAGAAAATGTGGCACATATACACCATGGAATACTATGCAGCCATAAAAAAGGATGAGTTTGCGTCCTTTGTAGGGACATGGATGCAGCTGGAAACCATCATTCTTAGCAAACTGTCAAAAGAAGATAAAATCAAACACTGCATGTCCTCACTCATAGGTGGGAACTGAACAATGAGATCACTTGGACTCGGGAAGGGGAACACCACACACTGGGGCCTATCATGGGGAGGGGGGAAGGGGGAGGGATTGCATTGGGGAGATACACTTGATATAAATGATGAATTGATGGGGGCTGACGAGTTGATGGGTGAAGCACACCAACATGGCACAAATATACATATGTAACAAACCTGCACGATATGCACATGTATCCTAGAACTTAAAGTATAGTAAAAAAAAAAAAAGAAAACTAGAAAGAAGCTTTCTTATTAACATCTTGGTGATGTGTGAATTCATCTCACAGAATTACACTTATGTTTCGTGGAGCAGTCCATTCACACTGTCTTTGAGGAACCTGAGAAGGGCTTCTTTGATCGTTTTGAGGCCTACGCTGATAAGGGAAATATCATCAGTTCAAAATGTGAAAGAAGCTTTCTGAGAAACCTTTCTGATCTGTGCATTCCTCTCACGGAGTTACAACTTAGACCTGAGGATACAGTTTGCTAACACTCTTTTCGTGGAATCTGCAAAGTGATATTTGGGAGCCCATAGGGGCCCATGGTGAAAAAGGAATTATCCTCACATGATAAATACAGAGAACCTTTCTGAGAGATTGCTTTCTGATGTGTGACTTCATCACGCAGAGTTCCACCCTTCCCTTCTTGGAACAGTCTGCTGACACTGTTGTCGTGGATTCTGCAAAGGGATACTTGGGAGCCCATAGGGGCCCATGGTGAAAAAGGAAATATCCTCACATAATAACGAGAGATTAGCTTTCAGAGAGATTGCTTTCTGATGTGTGACTACATCACACAGATTTTCACCCTTCCCTTGATGGAACAGTTTGCTAACCCTGTTGTCGAGGATTCCGCAAAGTGATATTAGGGAGCCCATAGGGGCCAATGGTGAAAAAGTTAATCTCCTCACATAAGAACTAGAGAGAAGCTTTCTGAGAGATTGCTTTATGATGGGTGACTTCATCACAAAGAGTTCCACACTTCCCTTCTTGGAACAGTTTGCCAACACTGCTGTTTTGGATTCTGCAAAGTGATATTTGGGTGCCCATAGGGGCCCATGATGAAAAAGTAAATATCCTCACATAATAACTGGAGAGAAGCTTTCTGAGACATTGCTTTCTGATGTGTGACTTCATCACACAGAGTTCCACCCTTCCCTTCTTGGAACCGTTTGCTAACACTGTTGTCGTGTATTCTGCAAAGTGATATTTGGGAGCCCATAGGGGCAAATGGTGAAATAGGAAATATCCTCAGATAATAACTAGAGAGAAGTTTTCTGAGAGATTGCTTTCTGATGTGTGACTTCATCACACACAGTTCCACCCTTCCCTTCTTGGAACAGTTTGCTAACACTGTTGTCGTGGATTCTGCAAAGTGATATTTGGGAGATCATTGAGGGCTATGGTGAAAAAGGAAATCTCCTCAGAAGAAAAATGGAAAGAAGCCGTCTGAGAAACTGCACTGCCATGTGTGAATGCAACTCACAGAGTCACACTTGTCTCTTTAGTGATCAGTTTGCTAACGAAGTTTTCCGGAAATCTGCATGCGATGCTCAGAAGTGAAGACTACTAAGAAGTGAAGAAGTGAACCAATGAAGATTACGGTGACAAAGGAATTATCCTCAGAGGAAAACTAGAAAGAAACTTTCTGAGAAACTTCTTGGTGATGTGTGAAATCATCTCAGAGAGTTAAAGTTTTCTTTCGTGGAGCAGTCCATTAACACTGTCTTTGAGGAAGCGGAGAAGGGCTTCTTTGGATCCCATTGAGGCCTACGCTGATAAAGGCAATATCGTCAGTTCAAAACCTGAAAGAAGCTTTCTGAGAAACTTCTTTCTGATCTGTGAATTCATCTAAAAGAGTTACACCTTAGACCTCAGGAAGCAGTTTGCTAACACTCTTTTCGTGGAATCTGCAAAGTGATATTTGGGAGTCCATAGTAGCCCTTGGTGAAAAAGGAAATATCCTCAGATAATAACTGGAGAGAAGCTTTCTGAGAGATTGCTTTCTGAAGGGTGACTTCATCACACAGAGTTCAACCCTTCCCTTCTTGGACCGTTTGCTAACACTGTTGTCGTGGATTCTGCAAAGTGATATTTGGGAACCCATTGGGGCCCATGATGAAAACGGAAATATCCTCACATAATAACTAGAGAGAAGCTTTCTGAGAGATTCTTTCTGATGTATGACTTCATTACATAGAGTTCCACCATTCCTTTCTTGGAACAGTTTGCTAACACTGTTGTCGTGGATTCTGCAAATTGATAATTGGGAGCTCATTGAGGGCTCTGGTAAAAAAGGAAATATCCTCAGATCAAATCTGGAAGGAAGAATTCTGAGAACCAGCATTGCCATGTGTGAATACAACTCACAGAGTTACACTTTTCTCTTCACTGATCAGTTTGCTAACACAGTTTTCTGGAAATCTGTAATTAGATACTTCTTAGCGCAATGAAGCTTACGGTGAAAAGGGAAATATCCTCAGATGAAAACTAGTAAGAAGCTTTCTTAGAAACTTCTTGGTGATGTGTGAATTCATCCCACAGAGTTACACTTACGTTTCGTGGAGCAGTCCATTATCACTGTCTTTGAGGAAACTGAGAAGGGCTTCTTTGGATCGTATTGAGGCCTACGGTGATAAAGCATATACCATCAGTTCAACACGTGAAAGAAGCTTTCTGAGAAACTTATTTCTGATCTGTGAATTCATCTCACAGTGTTACACCTTAGACCTCAGGAAGCAGTTTGCTAACTCTCTTTTCGTGGAATCTGCAAAGTGATATTTGGGAGACCATAGGGGCCCATGGTGAAATAGGAAATATCCTCCCATAATAACCAGAGAGAAGTTTTCTGAGAGATTGCTTTCTGATGTGTGACTTCATCACACAGAGTTCCACACTTCCGTTCTTGGAACAGTCTGCTGACACTGTTGTCGTGTATTCTGCAAAGTGATATTTGGGAGTCCATAGGGGCCCATGGTGAAAAAGGAAATATCCTCACATAATAACGAGAGATTAGCTTTCAGAGAGATTGCTTTCTAATGTGTGACTTCATCACACAGAGTTCCACTGTTCCCTTCTTGGAACAGTTTGCTAACACTGTTGTTGTGGATTCTGCAAAGTGATATTTGGAAGCCAAAATGGCCCATGGTGAAAAAGGAAATATTCTCACATAATAACTAGCGAGAAGCTTTCCGAGAGATTGCTTTCTGATGTGTGACTACATCACACAGATTTTCACCCTTCCCTTGATGGAACAGTTTGCTAATCCTGTTGTCGTGGATTCTGCAAAGTGATATTTGTGAGCTCATTGAGGGCTATGGTGAAAAAGGAAATCTCCTCAGAAGAAAAATGGAAAGAATCCTTCTGAGAAACTGCACTGCCATGTGTGAATGCAACTCACAGAGTCACACTTTTCTCTTTAGTGATCAGTTTGCTAACAAAGTTTTCCGGAAATCTGCAATGCGATGCTAAGAAGTGAAGATTACGAAGAAGTGAAGAAGTGAACCAATGAAGATTACGGTGACAAAGGAAATATCCTCAGAGGATAACTAGAAAGAAACTTTCTGAGAAACTTCTTGGTGATGTGTGAAATCATCTCAGAGAGTTAATGTTTTCTTTCATGGAGCAGTCCATTAACACTGTCTTTGAGGAAGCGGAGAAGGGCTTCTTTGGATCCCATTGAGGCCTACGCTGATAAAGGCAATATCGTCAGTTCAAAACCTGAAAGAAGCTTTCTGAGAAACTTCTTTCTGATCTGTGAATTCATCTAAAAGAGTTACACCTTAGACCTCAGGAAGCAGTTTGCTAACACTCTTTTCGTGGAATCTGCAAAGTGATATTTGGGAGTCCATAGTAGCCCTTGGTGAAAAAGGAAATATCCTCAGATAATAACTGGAGAGAAGCTTTCTGAGAGATTGCTTTCTGAAGGGTGACTTCATCACACAGAGTTCAACCCTTCCCTTCTTGGACCGTTTGCTAACACTGTTGTCGTGGATTCTGGAAAGTGATATTTGGGACCCCATAGGTGCCATGGAGAAAATGGAAATATCCTAACATATTAATTAGAGAGAAGCTTGCTGAGAGAGTGCTTTCCAGTATGTGACTTCATCACACAGAGTTCCACACTTCCATTCTTAGAACAGTTTGCTAACACTGTTTACGTGGACCCTGCAATTTAATATAGGGGAGACCCTAGGAGCCCATGGTGAGAAGGAAGTAGCCTCACATAATAACTGGAGAGAAGCTTTCTGAGAGATTGCTTTCTGATGTGTGACTTCATCTCACAGCGTTCCACCCTTCCCTTCTTGGAACAGTTTGCTAACACTGTTGTCCTGGATACTGCAAAGTGATATTTGGGAGCCCATTGAGGGCTATGGTGAAAAAGGAAATATCCTCAGATCAAAACCGGAAAGAAGCCTTCTGAGACACTGCATTGACATGGGTGAATGCATCTCACAGAGTTACCCGTTTCTCTTCAGTGATCAGTTTGCTATCACAGTTTTCTGGGAAATCTAAAATGAGCTACTCTTCCGTCTTCAGAACAGTTGCTAATACTGTTGTCGTGGATTCTGCAAAGTGATATTTGGAGCTCTTTGAGGCTATGGTGAAAAAGAAATATCCTCAGATCAAAACTGGAAAGAAGCCTTGAGAAACTGCATGTCATATGTGAATGCAACTCACAGATTACACGTTTCTCTTCAGTGATCGTTTGCTAACACAGTTTTCTGGAAATCTGCAATGGTAATACTTCTTACACAATGAAGCTTACGGTGACAAAGGAAAATACCTCAGATGAAAACTAGAAAGAAGCTTTCTTAGAAACTTCTTGGTGATGTGTGAATTCATCTCAAGAGTTAAACTATGTTTCGTGGACGCAGTCATTACACTGTCTTTGAGGAACCTGAGAAGGGTTTTTTGGATCCCATTGAGGCCTACGCTGATAAAGGAAATATCATCAGTTCAAAACGGGAAAGAAGCTTTCTGAGAAACTTCTTTCTGGACTGTGAATTCATCTCAGAGTTACCAACTAGACCTCAGAAGCAGTTTGCTAACACTTTTCGTGGAATCTGCAAAGTGATATTTGGGAGCCCTTAGGGGCCCATGTGAAAAAGGAAATATCCTCACATAATAACAGAGAGAAGCTTCTGAGAGATTGCTTTCTGATGTGTGACTTTCTCACACGAGTTCCACCTTCTCTTGGAAGTTTGCTAACACTGTTGTCGGGATTCGCATGATATTTGGGCCCATAGGGGCCCATGGTGAAAAAGGAATATCCTCACATATAATAGGGAAAGCTTTCTGAGAGATTGCTTCTGATGTGGACTTCATCACACAGAGTTCCACCCTCCCTTTTGGAAAGTTGTCTAAACTGTGTCGTGATTCTCAAGTGATATTTGGAGCTCATTAGGGCTATGGTGAAAAAGGAAATATCCTCATAATTAAACTGGAAAGAACCTTCTGAAGAACTGCATTGCCATGTGGTATGACTCCAGAGTTACACGTTTCTCTTCAGTGATCAGTTTGCTAACACATTTCTGGAAATCTGCAGTTAGGTACTCTAGCGCAATGAAGCTTAGGTGACAAAGGAAATACCTCAGATGAAAACTAGAGAAGGCTTTCTTAGAAACTTCTTGGTGATGTGTGAATCACCTCACAGGTTACACTTATATTTCGTGGGCAGTCCTTAACACTGTCTTTGAGGAACCTAGAAGGGCTTCTTTGATCATACTATCCTAGGCACTAATAAAGGAAATATCATCAGTTCAAAACGTGAAAGAAGCTTTCTGAGAAACTTCTTTCTGATCTGAAATTCATCCAACGAGTACAACTTAGACCAGGAAGAAGTTTGCTAACACTCTTTCGTGGAATCTCCAAAGTGATATTTGGGAGCCCTTAGGGCCCAGGTGAAAAAGGAAATATCCTCAGATAATACTAGAAGAAGCTTTTGAGAGATTGCTTTCTGATGTGTGACTTCATCAAACAGGTTCCACCTTCCCTTCTTGGCAGTTGTTAACACTGTCTGTCGTGGATTCGGCAAAGGGATATTTGGGAGACTAGGGGCCCATGGTGAAAAAGGAATATCCTCAATAATAACAGAGAGAGAGCTTTCGGGAGATTGCTTTCTGATTGTGACTTCATCACACGAGTTCCACCTTCCCTCTGGAACAGTTTCATACACTGTTGTCGTGGATTCTGCAAAGTGATATTTGGGAGCTCATTGAGGCTATGGGAAAAGGAAATATCCTCAGACAAAACTGGAAGAGAAGCCTTCTGAGACACTGCATTGCCATGTGTGATGCAACCACAGAGTTACAGTTTTCTCATGATCAGTTTGCTAACATAATTTCTGGAAACTACGCAATGAGATAATGCTTACTACACATAAGCTTGCATGACAAAGGAATACCCTCAGATGAAAACTAGAAAAAGCTTTCTTAGAAACTTCTTGGTGTTGTGTGAATTCACCACAGAGTAACACTTATTTCGGGAGCAGTCCATAACACGTCTTTGAGGACATGGAGGTTTTTGATCATTGAGGCCTACGCTGATAAAGGAAATATCATCAGTTCACAATGTGAAAGAAGCTTGAGAAACTTCTTCTGATCTGTGAATTCATCTCACGATTTACAACTAGACCTAGGAAGCAGTTTGCTACTCTCTTTTCGTGGAATTGCAAAGTGATTTTGGAGCCCATAGGGCCCATGGTGAAAAAGAAATATCCTCCAGATATAACTAGAGAGAAGCTTTCTGAGAGATTGTTTTTCTGAGTGTGACTTCATCACACAGAGTTCCACCCTTCCTTCTTGGAACAGTTTGCTACACTGTTTCGTGGATACTGCAAAGTGATATTGACCCTTAGGCCCCATGATGAAAAAGGATTATCCTCAAATAATAACTAGAGAGAAGCTTTCTGCGAGATTGCTTTCTGATGTGTGACTTCATCACACAGAGTTCCACCCTTCCCTTCTGGAACGTTTTCTAACACTGTTGTCGGTTCTCTGCAAGTGAAATTTGGCCATAGGGCCATGGTGAAAGAGGAATATCTTCAGAAAAACTAGAAAGAGCTTTCTGAGAGATTGCTCTGATGTGTGACTTCATCACACAGAGTTCCACTTCCTTCTTGAAACAGTTTGCTAACACTGTTTCGGATTCTGCAACTGATATTTGGGAGCTCATTGAGGGCTAGGATGAAAAAGGAAATTCCTCAGATCAAAACGGAAAGAAGCCTTCCGAGAAA
>NC_044569.1:51867684-51895789 GCF_007565055.1 Rhinopithecus roxellana | reverse complement strand
CCTATGGGCTCCCAAATATACTTTGCAGATTCCACGAAAACAATGTTAGCAAACTGCTTCCTGAGGTCTAAGTTGTAACTCTGTGGGATGAATTCACAGATTAGAAAGAAGATCTCAGACAGCTTTTTCAAGTTTTGAATTGATGATATTTCCTTATCATCGTAGGCCTCAATACGATCCAGAGAAGCCCTTCTCAGGTTCCTCAAAGAGAGTGTAATGGAATGCTCCACACAACATAAGTGTAACTCTGTGAGATGAATTCACACATCACCAAGAAGTTCCGAGGAAAGCTTCTTCTAGTTTTCATCTGTGGACATTTCCTTTGTCACCGTGAGCTTCATTGCGCTAAGAAGTATCTAATTGCGATTTCCTGAAAACTGTGTTTGCAAACTGAGTACTGAAGGGCAATGTGTAACTCTGTGAGTTGCATTCACACATGACAATGCGGTTTTCTCAGAAGGCTCTTTCCAGTTTTCATGAGGATATTTCTTTTTTACCATAGCCCTCAATGAGCTCCCAAATATCACTTTGCAGAATCCAAGACAACAGTGTCAGCAAACTGTTCCAAGAAGGGAAGTGTGAAACTCGTGTGATGAAGTCACACATCAGAAAGCAATCTCTCAGCAAGCTTCTCTCTAGTTAATATGTGAGGATATTTTTCTCTCCATGGCACGTATCGGCTCCCAAATATCACTTTCCAGATCCACAACAAGAGTGTGAGCAAACGGTTCCAAGAAGGGAAGGGTGGAACTCTGTGTGATGAGTCTCACAAACAGAAAGCAATCTATCAGAAAGCTTCCATCTAATTATTATCTAAGATATTCCTTTTTCACCATGGGCCCTAGGTGTTCCCAAAATACTTTGCAGATTTCATGAAAGAGTGTTAGCAAACTGCTCCTGGTGTCTAAGTGTAACTCTGGTGATGAATTCACAGATCAGAAAGAAAGTTTCTCACAAAGATTCTTTCACGTTTTCAACTGATGATATTCCTTTATCAGCGTAGGCCTCAAAGCGATCCAAAGAAGCCCTTCTCAGCTTCCTCAAAGACAGGGTTCATGTACTGCTCCACGAAACATTTGTGTAACTCTGTGAGATGAATTCACACATCACCAAGAAGTTTTAAGAAAGCGTCTTTCTATTTCATCTGAGGATAAATCCGTTGTCACCGTAAGCTTCAGTGCTAATAAGAATCCGTTTGCAGATTTCCAGAAAACTGTGTTAGCAAACTGATCAATGAAGAGAAACGTGAAACCTATGAGTTGCATTCACACATGGGAATGCGTTCAGAAGGCTTCTTTAAGTTTTGATCTGAGGATATTTCCTTTTTCACCATAGCCCTCAATGAGCTCCCAAATGTCACTTTGCAGATCCACGAAAACAGCCTTAGTAAACTGTTCCAAGAAGAGAAGGGGGAAATGTTTGTGATGAACTCACACATCAGAAAGCAATCTCTCAGGAAGCTCTCTTTAGTTTATGTGAGGAAATTCCTTTTCACCATGGGGCCATATGGGCTCCCAAATATCACTTTGAGATCCACGACAACAGTGTTAGCAAACGGTTCGAAGAAGAAAGAGTGGAACTCTCTGTGATGAAGTCACATATATGAAAGCAATCTCTCAGAAAGCTTCTCTCTAGTTATATTGTGAGGATATTTCCTTTTTCACGATGGGCCCCTACGGGCTCCCAAATACCACTTTGCAGATTCCACGAAAAGAGTGGTAGCAAAATGCTTCCTGAGGTTGAGTTGTAAGCTGTGAGATGAATTCACAGATCAGAAAGAAGATTCTCAGAAAGTTTCTTTTACGTTTTGAATTGCTGATATTTCCTTTATCAGTGTACTCCTCAATACGATCCAAAGATGCCCTTCTCAGGTTCCTCAAAGACAGTGTTAATGGACTGCTGCATGAAACATAAGTGTAACTCTGCGAGATGAATTCACACATCACCAAGAAGTTTCTAGAAAGCTTCTTTCTAGTTTTCATCTGATGATATTTACTTGTCACGTAAGCTTCATTGCGCTAAGAGGTTCCCATTGCAGATTCCAGAAAAGAAAACTGTTTTAGCAAATTGATCAATGAAGAGAAACGTGTAACCCTGTGAGTTGCATTAACACATGGCAATGCAGTTTCTCAGAAGGCTTCTTCCAGTGTTGATCTGAGGGTATTTCCTTTTTCACCGTAGCCCTCAATGAGCTCCCAATTAGCACTTTGCAGAATCCACGACAACCATGTTAGCAAACTGTTCCAAGAAGGGAAGGGTGGAAATTTGTGGGATGAAATCACACAGCAGAAAGCAATCTCTCAGAAAGCTTCCCTCTAGTTATTAAGTGAGGATATTTCCTTTTTCACCATGGACACCTATGGGCTCCCAAATATCACTTTGCAGATTCCACGTAAACAGTGTTAGCAAACTGCTTCCTGAGGTATAAGTTGTAACTCTGTGGGATGAATTCACAGATCAGAAAGAAGAATCTCAGACAGCTTTTTTCAAGTTTTGAATTCATGATATTTCCTTTATCAGCGTAGGCCTCAGAACGATCCAAAGAAACGCTTCTCAGGTTCCTCAAAGACAGTGCTAATGGACTGCTCCACGAAACATAAATGTAACTCTGTGAGATGAAGTCACACATCACCAAGAAATTCCTCCGAAAGCTTCTTTCTAGTTTCCATCTGACGACATTTCTTTTGTCACCGTGAGCTTCATTGCGCTAAGAAGTATCTAATTGCAGATTTCCGGAAAACTGTGTTTGCAAACTGACTACTGAAGGGAAACGTGTAACTCTGTGAGTTACATTCACACATGGCAATGCAGTTTCTCAGAAGGCTTCTTTCCTGTTTTCAACTGAGGATATTTCCTTTTTCACCATAGCACTCAATGAGCTCCCAAATCTCACTTTGCAGAATCCTCGACAACAGTGTTAGCAAACTGTACCAAGAAGGGAGGGGTGGAACTCTGTGTGATGAAATCACACATCGGAAAGTAATCTCTGAGAAATCTTCTCTCTAGTTTTTATCTGAGGATATTTCCTTTTTCACCATGTTCCCCCAAGGACTCCCAAATATCACTTTGCAGATTCCAGGAAAAGAGTGTTAGCAAACTGCTTCCTGAGTTCTAAGTCGTAACACTCTGAGATGGATTCACAGAACACAAAGAAGTTTCTCATAAAGCTTCTTTCACTTTTTGAAATTATGATATATCCTTTATTAGCATAGCCCTCAATATGATCCAAAGACGCCTTTCTCAGCTTCCTCAAAGACAGTGTTAATGGACTGCATCACGAAACTTAAGGTTAACTCGGTGAGATGAATTCACACATCACCAAGAAGTTTCTAAGAAACACTCTTTCTAGTTTTCATCTGAGGATATTTCCTTTGTCACCGTAAGCTTCATTGCACTAAGAAGTATCGAATTGCAGATTTCCAGAAAACTGTGTTAGCAAACTGGTCACAGAAGAGAAACCTGTAACTCTTTGAGTTGGATTCACACATTGTAATGCAGTTTCTCAGAAGACTTCTTTCCAGTTTTGATCTGAGGATATTTCCTTTTTCACCATAGCCCTCAAAGAGCTCCCAAATATCAGTTTGCAAAATACAAGACAACAGTGTTAGCAAACTGTTCCAAGAAGGGAAGGGTGGAACTCTGTGTGATGAAGTCACCCATCAGAAAGCAATCTCTCAGAAAGCTTGTCTTTAGTTATTATGTGAGGATATTTCCTTTCTCACCATGGGCCCCTAAGGGCTCCCAAATATCACATTGCAGATTCCTCGAAAAGAGTGTTAGCAAACTGCTACCTGAGGTCTAAGTTGTAACTCTGTGAGATGAAATCACAGACCAGAAAGAAGGTTCTCAGAAAGCTTCTTTCACGTTTTGAACTGATGATATTTCCTTTATCAGCGTAGGCCTCAATACAATCCAAAGAAGCCCTTCTTAGATTCCTCAAAGACAGTGTTAATGGACTGCTCCACGAAAAAAAAAGTGAACTCTGTGAGATGAATTCACACATCACAAAGAAGTTTCTAATAAAGCTTCTTTCTAGTTTTCCTCTGAGGATATTTCCTTTGTCACCAAAAGCTTCATTGCGCTAAGAAGTATCCAATTGCACATTGCAAGAAAACTGTGTTAGCAAACTGATCACTGAAGAGAATCGTGTAACTTCGTGAGTTGCATTCACACAGGCAATGCAGTTTCTCAGAAGGCTTCTTTCCAGTTTTGATAGGAGGATATTTCCTTTTAGCACATAGCCCTCAATGAGCTCCCCAATATCCTTTTGCAAAATCTTCGACAACAGTTTCAGCAAACTGTTCCAAGAAGGGAAGGTTGGAACTCTGTGTGATGACATCACACCTCAGAAAGCAATCTCTCAGAAGGCTTCCCTCTAGTTATTATGTGAGGATATTTCCTTTTTCACCATGGGCCCCAGTGGGCTCCCAAATATCAGTTTGCACAATCCACGACAACAATGTTTGCAAAAGGTTCCAAGAAGAGAAGGGTGGAACTCTGTGTGATGAAGTCACACATCAGAAAGCAATCTCTCAGAAAGCTTCCCTCTAGTTCTTATGTGGTGATATTTCCTTTTTCACCATGCGTCCCTATGGGCTCCCAAATATCACTTTGCAGAATACTCGACAACAGTGTTAGCAAACTGTTCCATGAAGGGAAGTGTGGAACCCTGTGTGATGAAGTCACACATCAGAAACCAATCTCTCAGAAAGCTTCTCTCTAGTTATTATCTGAGGATATTTCCTTTTTCACCATGGGCCCCTATGGGATCCCAAATATCACGTTGCAGATTTCATGAAAAGAGTGGTAGCAAACTGCTTCCTGAGTTCTAAGTTGTAACTCTGTGAGATGAAATCACAGATCAGAAAGAAGATTTTCATAAATTTTCTTTCTCGTTTTGAACTGATGATATTTCCCTTATCAGCATAAGCCTCAATACGATCCAAAGAAACCCTTCTCAGGTTCCTCAAAGACAGTGGTAATAGACTGCTAAATGAAACATTTATAAGTCTGTGAGATGAATTCACACATCTCGAAGAAGTTTCTAAGAAATCTTCTTTCTTCTTTTCTTCTGAGGATATTTCCTTTGTCACCATAACTTCATTGGGTTAGGAAGTATCACATTGCAGTATTTCCAGAAAACTGTGTTAGCAAACTGATCACTGAAGAGAAACGTGTAAGTCTGTCAAATGCATTCACAAATTTCAATGCAGTTTCTCAGAGGCTTCTTTCCAGTTTTGATCTGAGGGTATTTCCTTTTTCACCATAGCCCTCAATGAGCTCCCAAATATCACTTTGCAGAATACACGACAACAGTGTTAGCAAACTGTTCGAAGAAGAGCAGGGTGGAATTCTGTGTGATGAAGTCACACATCAGAAAGCAATTTCTCAGAAAGCTTCCCTCTAGCTATTATGAGAGGATATTTCCTTTTTCACCAAGGGCCACTATGGGCTCCGAAATAGCACTTTGCGGATTCCACGAAAAGAGTGTTAGCAAACTGCTTCCTGAGATCTAGTTTGTAACTCTGTGAGATGAATTCACGTATCAGGAAGAAGATTCTCACAAAGCTTCTTTCACGTTTTGAACTGATGATATTTCCTTATCAGCGTAGGCCTCAATACGATCCAAAGAATCCCGTCTGAGGTTCCTCCAAGACAGTGTTAATGGACTGCTCCATGAAATATAAGTCTAACTCGGTGTGATGAATTCACACATCACTGAGAACTTCCCAAGAAAGCTTGATTCTAGTATTTATTTGAGGATATTTCTTTTGTCACCATAAGCTTCCTTGCGTTAAGAAGTATCTAATTGCAGATTTCCAGAAACCTGTTTTAGCAAACTGAGCACTGAAGGGAAACGTGTATCTCTGTGAGGTGCATTCACACATGGCAATGAAGTTTCTCAGAAGGCTTCTTTCCAGTTTTGATCTGAGGATATTTACTTTTTCACCATAGCCCTCAGTGAGCTCCCAAATATCACTTTGCAGAATCCACGACAACAGTGTTAGCAAACTGTTCCAAGAAGGCAAGGATGGAAATCTGTGTGATATAGGCACACATCAGAAAGCGATGTCTCAGAATGCTTCTCTCTAGTTATTAAGTGAGGATATTTCCTTTTTCACCATGAGTCCCTATGGGCTCCCAAATATCACTTTGCAGAATCCACGACAACAGTGTTAGCAATCTGTTCCAAAAACGGAAGGGTGGAACTCTGTGTGATGAAGTCACACATCAGAAAGCTTCTCTCTACTTAAGTTAGGATATTTCCTTTTTCACCAAGGGCCCCTATGGGCTGCCGAATATCACTTTGCAGAATCCACGACAACAGTGTTAGCAAATCATTCCAAGAAGGGAAGTGTGGAACTCTGTGTGATTAAGTCACACATAAGAAAGCAATCTCTCAGAAAGCTTCCCTCTAGTTATTATGTGTGGATATTTCCTTTTTCACCATGGGTCCGTATGGGCTCCCAAATATCACTTTTGAGATTCCACAAAAAGAGTGTTAGCAAACTGCTTCCTCAGGTCTAAGTTGTAACTCTGTGAGATGAATTCACAGATCAGAAAGAAGATTCTCAGAAAGCGTTTTTTAAGTTTTGAACTGATGATATTTTCTTTATCAGCACAGGTGTAAATACGATACAAAGAAGCCCTTCTCAGGTTCCTTAAGGACAGTGTTAATGGACTCCTGCATGAAACGTAAGTGTAACTCTGTGAGATGAATTCACACATCACCAAGCAGTTCCTAGGAAAGCTTCTTTCTAGTTTTCATCTGAGGATATTTCCTTTGTCACCGTAAGCTTCATTGCCTTAAGATGTATCTAATTGCAGATTTCCAGAAAAATGTGTTAGCAAACTGACTACTGAAGAGAGACGTGTAACTCTGTGAGTTGCATTCACACATGGCAATGGAGATTCTCAGAAGGCTTCTTTCCAGTTTTAATCTGAGGATGTTTCCTTTTTCACCATAGCCCTCAATGAGCTCCCAAATATCAGTTGGCAGAATGCACGACAACAGTGTTAGCAAACTGTTCCAAGAAGGGAAGGGTGGAACTCTGTGTGATGAAATCACACATCAGAAAGCAATCACTCAGAAAGGTTGCCTCTAGTTATTATGTGAGGCTATTACCTTTTTCGCCATGGGTCCGTATAGGTTCCCAAATATCACTTTGCAGATTACACGAAAAGAGTGTTAGCAAACTGCTTCCTGAGTTCTAAGTTGTAACTCTGTGAGATGAATTCACAGATCAGAAAGTAGTTTCCCGGAAATATTCTTTCACGTTTTGGCCTCAATTCGATCCAAACAATCCCTTCTCAGATACCTCAAAGACACTGTTAATGGACTGCTCCATGAAAATTAATTGTAATTCTGTGAGATGAATGCACACAACACCAAGAAGTTTCTAAGAAAGCTTCTGTCTCGTTTTCATCTGAGGATATTTCCTTTCTCACCGTAAGCTTCATTTCGGTAAGAAGTATCTAAATTCAGATTTCCAGAAAACTGTGTCAGCAAACTGATCACTGAAGAAAAACGTGAAACTCTGTGAGTTGCATTCACACATGGCAATGCAGTTTCTCAGAAGGCTTCTTTCCAGTTTTAATCTGAGGGTATTTCCTTTTTCACCATAGCCCTCAATGAGCTCCCAAATATCCCTTTCTAGAGTCCACGACAACAGTGTTAGCAAACTGTTCAAAGAAGCTAAGGGCGGAACTCTTCGTGATGAAGTCACACATCAAAAAGCAATCTCTCAGAAAGCTTCTCTCTAGTTATTGTCTGAGGATATTTCCTTTTACATCATGGGCCCCTATGGGCTCCAAAATATGACTTTGCAGATTCCACGAAAAGATTGTTAGCAAACTGCTTCCTGAGGTCTAAGTTGTAACTCTGTGAGATGAATTCACGTATCAGAAAGAAGATTCTCACAAAGCTTCCTTCACGTTTTGAACTGATTATATTTCCTTTATCAGCCTAGGCCTCAATAAGATCCAAAGAAGCCCTTCTCAGGTTCCTCAAGGACAGTGTTAATGGACTGCTCCACGAAACATAAGTCTAACTCTGTGAGATGAACTCCCACATCACCAAGAACTTTCTAAGAAAGCTTCTTTCTAGTTTTCATCTGTGGATATTTCTTTTGTCACCGTAAGCTTCATTGCGCTTCGAAGTATCCAATTGCAGATTTCCAGAAAACTGTGTTAGCAAACTGACCACTGAAGAGAAACGTGTATCTCTGTGAGTTGCATTCACACATGGCAATGCAGTTTCTCAGAAGGCTTCTTTCCAGTTTTGATCTGAGGATATTTACTTTTTCACCATAGCCCTCAATGAGCTCCCAAATATCACTTTGCAGAATCCACGACAACAGTTTTAGCAAACTGTTCCAAGAAGGCAAGGATGGAAATTTGTGTTATATAGGCACACATCAGAAAGCAATGTCTCAGAATGCTTCTCTCTAGTTATTAACCGAGGATATTTCCTTTTTCACCATGGGTCCCTATGGGCTCCCAAATATCACTTTGCAGAATCCACGACAACAGTGTTAGCAATCTGTTCCAAAAAGGGAAGGGTGGAATTCTGTGTGATGAAGTCACACATCAGAAAGCTTCTCTCTAGTTATTAAGTTAGGATATTTCCTTTTTCACCATGGGCCCCTATGGGCTGCCAAATATCACTTTGCAGAATCCACTACAACAGTGTTAGCAATCAGCGTAGGCCTCAATAAGATCCAAAGAAGCCCTTTTCAGGTTCCTCAAAGACAGTGTTAATGGACTGCTCCACAAAACCTAAGTGTAACTCTGTGAGATGAATTCACACATCACCAAGAAGTTTCTAAGAAAGCTTCTTTCTGTGATGGCCGAATAGGAACAGCTCCAGTTTCCAACTCGCTCCTACTCTCCTCTCCAACACAGAAGACCGGAGATTTCTGCATCTTCAACTGAGGTATTGGGGTCATCTCACTAGGGAGTGCCGGACAATTGGTGCTGGTCAGTTGCTGCAGCCTGACCAGCGAGAGCTGAATCAGGGCAAGGCATCGCCTCACCTGGGAAGCACAAGGGGGAAGGGTATCCCTTTTCCTAGCCAGGGGAACTGAGACACGGAACACCTGGAAAATCGGGTAACTCCCACCCCAATACCGTGCTCTAAGCAAACGGGCAAACCAGAAGAATATATCCCTCACCAGGCCGGGAGGGTCCCAAGACCACGGAGCCTCCCTCATTGTTAACACAGCAGTCTGCAGGGATCTAACCGCGAGGCAGCAGCGAGGCTGTGGGAGGGGCGGCCGTGATTGCTGAGGCTTAAGTAGTTGAACAAAGCTGCTGGGAATCTCGAACTGGGTGGAGCTCACAGCAGCTCAAGGAAACCTGCCTGTCTCTATAGACTCCCCTTCTGGGGGCAGGGCTCAGCTAAAAAAACAACAGGGGAAGCAACAGAGGCCTGAGCAGACGTGAAGGAGTCTGTCTGACAGCTTTGAAGAGAGCAGTGGATCTCCCAACACGGAGGTAGAGATCTGAGAACGGACAGACTGCATGCACAAGTGTGTCACTGACCCCTGAGTAGCCTCACGGGGAGACATCCCCCACTAGGGACAGTCTGACACCCCACACCTCACAGGGTGGAGTACACCCCTAAGATGAAGCTTCCAAAGTAAGAATCAGACAGGTAAACTCGCTGTTCAGCAATAATCTATCTTCTGCAACCTCTGCTGCTGATACCCAGGCAAACAGGGTCTGGAGTGGACTTCAAGCAATCTCCAACTAACCTACAGCTGAGGGTCCAGACTGTCAGAAGGAACACTATCAAACAGGAAGGACACCTATACCAAAACCCCATCAGTACGTCACCATCATCAAAGACCAGAGACAGATAAAACCACAAAGATGGGGAAAAAGCAGGGAAGAAAACCTGGAAATTCAAAAAGTAAGAGCGCATCTCCCCCTGCAAAGGAGCACAGCCCATCGCCAGCAAAGGATCGAAGCTGGTCAGAGAATGACTTTGACGAGATGAGAGAAGAAGGCTTCAGTCCATCAAACTTCTCAGAGCTAAAGGAGGAATTACGTACCCAGCACAAAGAAACTAAAAATCTTGAAGAAAGAGGGGAAGAATGGACAGCTAGACTAATTAATGCAGAGAAGGTCATAAAGGAAATGACAGAGATGAAAACCATGACACGAGAAATACGTGACAAATGCACAAGCTTCAGCAACCAACTTGATCAACTGGAAAAAAGAGTATCAGCGATTGAGGATCAAATGAATGAAATGAAGCAAGAAGAGAAACCAAAAGAAAAAAGAAGAAAAAGAAATGAACAAAGCCTGCAAGAAGTATGGGATTATGTAAAAAGACCATATCTACGTCTGATTGGGGTGCCTGAAAGTGAGGGGGAAAATGGAACCAAGTTGGAAACCACTCTTCAGGATATCATCCAGGAGAATTTCCCCAACCCAGTAGGAAGGCCAACATTCAAATTCAGGAAATACAGAGAATGCCACAAAGATACTCCTCGAGAAGAGCAACTCCAAGACACATAATTGCCAGATTCACCAAAGTTGAAATGAAGGAAAAAATGTTAAGGGCAGCCAGAGAGAAAGGTCGGGTTACCAACAAAGGGAAGCCAATCAGACTAACAGCAGATCTCTCGGTAGAAACTCTACAAGCCAGAAGAGAGTGGGGGCCAATATTCAACGTTCTTAAAGAAAAGAATTTTACACCCAGAATTTCATATCCAGCCAAACTAAGTTTCATCAGTGAGGGAGAAATAAAATCCTTTACAGATAAGCAAATGCTTAGAGATTTTGTCACCACCAGGCCTGCCTTACAAGAGACCCTGAAGGAAGCCCTAAACATGGAAAGGAACAACCGGTACCAGCCATTGCAAAAACAGGCCAAAATGTAAAGACCATCGAGGCTAGGAAGAAACTGCATCAACTAACGAGCAAAATAACCAGTTAATATCATAATGGCAGGATCAAGTTCACACATAACAATATTAACCTTAAATATAAATGGACTAAATGCACCAATTAAAAGACACAGACTGGCAAACTGGATAAAGAGTCAAGACCCATGAATCTGCTGTATTCAGGAGACCCATCTCACATGCAGAGACATACATAGGCTCAAAATAAAGGGATGGAGGAAGATCTACCAAGCAAATGGAGAACAAAAAAAAGCAGGGGTTGCAATCCTAGTCTCTGATAAAACAGACTTGAAACCATCAAAGATGAAAAGAGACAAAGAAGGCCATTACATAATGGTAAAGGGATCAATTCAACAGGAAGAGCTAACTCTCCTAAATATATATGCACCCAATACAGGAGCACCCAGATTCATAAAGCAAGTCCTTAGAGACTTACAAAGAGACTTAGATTCCAATACAATAATAATGGGAGACTTCAACACTCCACTGTCAACATTAGACAGATCAACGAGACAGAAAGTAAACAAGGATACCCAGGAATTGAACTCATCTCTGCACCAAGCAAACCTAATAGACATCTATAGAACTCTCCACCCCAAATCAACAGAATATACATTCTTCTCAGCACCACATCGTACTTATTCCAAAATTGACCACATAATTGGAAGTAAGGCACTCCTCAGCAAATGTCAAAGAACAGAAATTATAACAAACTGTCTCTCAGACCACAGTGCAATCAAACTAGAACTCAGGACTAAGAAACTCAATCAAAACCGCTCAACTACATGGAAACTGAACAACCTGCTCCTGAATGACTACTGGGTACATAACAAAATGAAGGCAGAAATAAAGATGTTCTTTGAAACCATTGAGAACAAAGATACAACATACCAGAATCTCTGGGACACATTTAAAGCAGTGTGTAGAGGGAAATTTATAGCACTAAATGCCCACAAGAGAAAGCTGGAAAGATCTAAAATTGACACTCAAACATCACAATTAGAAGAACAAGAGAGGCAAGAGCAAACACATTCAAAAGCTGGCAGAAGGCAAGAAATAACTCAGATCAGAGCAGAACTGAAGGAGATAGCGACACAAAAACTCTCCAAAAAATCAATGAATCCAGGAGTTGGTTTTTTGAAAAGATAAACAAAATTGATAGACCGCTAGCAAGACTAATAAAGAAGAAAAGAGAGAGGAATCAAATAGATGTAATAAAAAATGATAAAGGGGATATCACCACCCAACCCACAGAAATGCAAACTACCATCAGAGAATACTATAAACGCCTCTACACAAATCAACTAGAAAATCTAGAAGAAATTGTTAATTTCCTGGACACTTACACTCTCCCAAGACTAAACCAGGAAGAAGTTGAATCCCTGAATAGACCAATAGCAGGCTCTGAAATTGAGGCAACAATTAGTAGCCTACCCACCAAAACAAGTCCAGGACCAGATGGATTCACCGCTGAATTCTACCAGAGGTAGAAGGAGGAGCTGGTACCATTCCTTCTGAAACGATTCCAATCAATAGAAAAAGAGGGAATCCTCCCTAACTCATTTTATGAGGCCAACATCATCCTGATACCAAAGCCTGGCAGAGACACAACAAAAAAAGAGAATTTTAGACCAATATCCCTGATGAACATCGATGCAAAAATCCTCCATAAAATACTGGTAAACCGGAATCAGCAGCACATCCAAAAGCTTATCCACCATGATCAAGTGGGCTTCATCCCTGGGATGCAAGGCTGTTTCAACATTCGCAAATCAATAAACATAATCCAGCATATAAACAGAACCAAAGTCAAGAACCACATGATTATCTCAATAGATGCAGAAAGAGCTTTTGACAAAATTCAACAGCTCTTCATGCTAAAAACGCTCAAAAAATTCGGTACTGATGGAACGTACCTCAAAATAATAAGAGCTATTTACGACAAACCCACAGCTAATATCATTCTGAATGGGCAAAAACGGGAAAAATTCCCTTTGAAAACTGGTACAAGACAGGGATGCCCTCTCTCACCACTCCGATTCAACATAGAGTTGGAAGGTCTGGCTAGCGGAATCAGGCAAGAGAAAGAAATCAAGGGTATTCAGTTAGGAAAAGAAGAAGTCAAATTGTCCCTGTTTGCAGATGACATGATTGTATATTTAGAAAACCCCATCGTCTCAGCCCAAAATCTCCTTAAGCTGATAAGCAACTTCAGCAAAGTCTCAGGATACAAAATTAATGGGCAAAAATCACAAGCATTCTTATACACCAGTAACAGACAAGCAGAGAGCCAAGTCAGGAATGAACTTCCATTCACAATTGCTTCAAAGAGAATAAAATACCCAGGAATCCAACTTACAAGGGATGTAAAGGACCTCTTCAAGGAGAACTACAAACCACTGCTCAGTGAAATCAAAGAGGACACAAACAAATGGAAGAACATACCATGCTCATGGATAGGAAGACTCAATATCGTGAAAATGGCCATACTGCCCAAGGTTATTTATAGATTCAATGCCATCCCCATCAAGCTACCAATGAGTTTCTTCACAGAATTGGAAAAAACTGCTTTAAAGTTCATATTTAACCAAAAAAGAGCCCGCATTGCCAAGACAATCCTAAGGCAAAAGGACAAAGCTGGAGGCGCCACGCTACCTGACTTCAAACTATACTACAAGACTACAGTAACCAAAACAGCATGGTACAGGTACCTAAACAGAGCTATAGACCAATGGAACAGAACAGAGTCCTCAGAAATAATACCACACATCTACAGCCATCTGATCTTTGACAAACCTGAGAGAAACAAGAAATGGGGAAAGGATTCCCTATTTAATAAATGGTGCTGGGAAAATTGGCTAGCCATAAGTAGAAAGCTGAAACTGGATCCTTTCCTTACTCCTTATACGAAGATTAATTCAAGATGGATTAGAGACTTAAATGTTAGACCTAATACCATAAAAACCCTAGAAGAAAATCTAGGTAATACTATTCAGGACATAGGCATCGGGAAGAACTTCATGTCTAAAACACCAAAAGCAACGGCAGCAAAAGCCAAAATTGACAAATGGGATCTAATTAAACTAAAGAGTTTACGCACAGCAAAAGAAACTACCATCAGAACGAAGGGTGGAACTCTGTGTGATGAAGGCACACATCAGAAAGCAATTTCTCAGAAAGTTTCTCTCTAGGTACTATGTGAGGTTATTTCCTTTTTCACCATGGGCCCCTATGGGTTCCCAAATATCACTTTGCAGAATCCACGACAACAGTGCTAGCAAACTGTTCCAAGAAGGGAAGTGTGGAATTTTGTATGATGAAGTCACACATCAGAAAGCAATCTCTCAGAAAGCTGCTCTGTAATTATTAGGTGAGGATATTTCCTTTTTCACCATGGGCCCCTATGGGCTCCCAAATATCACTTTGCAGATTGCAAGAAAAGAGTGTTTGCAAACGGCTTCCTGAGGTCTAAGTTGTAACTCTGTGAGATGAATTCACAGATCAGAAAGAAGTTTCTTAGAAAGATTCTTTCACGTTTTGAAGTGATGACATTTCCTATATCAGCGCAGGCCTCAATACGATCCAAAAAGGCCCTTCTCAGGTTCCTCAAAGACAGTGTAAATGGACTGCTCCACGAAACAAAAGTGGAACTCTGTGAGATGAATTCACACATCAGAAAGAAGTTTCTAAGAAACCTTCTTTCTAGTTTTCATCTGAGGGTATTTCCTTCATCATCGTAAGCCTCATTGTGCTAAGAAGTATCTAATTGCAATTTTCAAAAAACTGTGTTAGCAAACTGATCACTGTAGAGAAATCTCTAACTCTGTGAGTTGCATTCACATATGGCAATTCAGTTTCTCAGAAGGCTTTTTTCCAGTTTTGATCTGAGGATATTTCCTTTTTCACTATAGCCCTCAATGAGCTCCCAAATATCACTTTGCAGAATCCACGACAACACTGTTAGCAAACTGTTCCAAGATGGGAAGGGTGGAATCATGTGTGATGAAGTCACACATCAGAAAGCAGTCTCTCAGAAAGCTTCTCTCTAGTTATTATGTGAGGTATTTCCGTTTTCACCATCGGCACATATGGGATCCTAAATATCACTTTGCAGAATCCACGGCAACAGTGTTAGCAAACTGTTCCAAGAAAGGAAGGGTGGAACTCTGTGTGATGAAGTCACACATCAGAAAGCAATCTCTCAGAAAGGTTCTCTCTAGTTATTATCTGAGGATATTTCCTTTTTCACCATGGGCCCCTATGGGATCCCAAATATCACGTTGCAGATTTCACGAAAAGAGTGGTAGCAAACTGCTTCCTGAGTTCTAAGTTGTAACTCTGTGAGATGAAATCACAGATCAGAAAGAAGATTGTCATAAATTTTCTTTCTCGTTTTGAACTGATGATATTTCCTTTATCAGCGTAGGTTTCAAGGCCATCCAAAGAATGCCTTCTCAGGTTCCTCGAAGACAGTGTAATGGACTGCTGAAAGAAACAAAAATGTAACTCCATGAGATGACTTCACACATCACCAAGAGGTTTCTAAGAAAGCTTTTTTCTAGTTTTCATCTGAGGATATTTCCTTTGTCACGGTAAGCTTCATTGCACTAAGAAGTATCCCAATGCAGATTTCCAGAAAACTGTGTTAGCAAACTGATAACTGAAGAGAAACGTGTAACTCTGTGACTTCCATTCACACATGGCAATGCAGTTTCTCAGAAGGCTTCTTTCAAGTTTTGATCTGAGGATATTTCCTTTTTCAACATAGACCTCAATGAGCTCCCAAATGTCACTTTGCAGAATGCACGACAAACGTGTTAGCACACTGTTCCAACAAGGGATGGGTGGAACTCTGTGTGATGAAGTCACACATCAGAAAGCAATCTCTCAGAAAGCTTCCCTGTAGTTAATATCTGAGGATATTTCCTTTTTCACAATGGGCCCCTATGGGCTCCAAATATCACTTTGCAGATTCCACGAAAAGATGTTAGCAAACTGCTTCCTGAGGTCTAAGTTGTAACTCTGTCAGATGAATTCACAGATCAGAAAGAAGTTTCTCAGAATGCTTCTATCACCTTGTGAACTGATGATATTTCCTTTACCAGCGTAGGCCTCAATGCGATCCAATGTAGCCCTTCTCAGTTTCCTCAAAGACAGTGTTAATGGACTGCTCCACGAAACATTAGTGTAAATCTGTGAGATGTATTCACACACCACCGAGAAGTTTCTAAGAATGCTTCTTTCTAGTTTCCAACTGAGGATATTTCCTTTGTCACCGTATGCTTCACTGCACAAAGAAGTATCCAAAATATCACTTTGCAGATCTCTTAGAAAGCTTCTCTCTAGTTATTATGTGAGGATATTTCCTTTTTCACCATGGGCTCCTATGGGCTCCCAAATATCACTTTGCAGATTCCATGAAAAGAGTGTTAGCAAACTGCTTCCTGTGGTCTAAGGTGTAACTCTCTGAGATGAATACACAGATCAGAAAGAAGTTTCTCAGAAAGCTTCTTTCATGTTTTGAACTGATGGTATTTCCTTTATGAGCGTAGGCCTCAGTATCCAAAGAAGCCCTTCTCAGGTTCCTCAAAGACAGTGTTAATGGACTGCTCCACGAAACATTACTGTAAATCTGTGAGATGAATTCACGCATCACCAAGAATTTTCTAAGAAAGCTTCTTTCTTGTTTTCATCTGAGGATATTTCCTTTGTCACCGTAAGCTTCATTGCGCTACGAAGTATCCAATTGCAGATTTCCAAAAAACTGTGTTAAGAAACTGATCACTGAAGAGAAACGTGTAACTTTGTGAATTGCATTCAAAGATGGCAATGCAGTTTCTCAGAAGGCTTCTTGCCAGTTTTGATCTGAGGATATTTCCTTTTTCAGCATAGCCCTCAATGAGCTCGCAAATATCACTTTGCAGAATCCAAGACAACAGTGTTAGCAAAAAGTTCCAAGAAAGGAAGCGTGGAACGCTGTGTGTCGAAGTCACACATCAGAAAACAATCTGTCAGAAAGCTTCTCTCTAGTTATTATTCGAGGATATTTCCTTTTTCACCATGGGCACCCATGGGCTCCCAAATATCACTTTGCAGAATCCACGACAACAGTGTTTGCAAACTATTCCATGAAGGGAAGGGTGGAACTCTGTGCGATGAAGTCAAACAATAGAAAGCAATTTCTCAGAAAGCTTCTCTCTAGTTATTATCTGAGGATATTTCCTTTTTCACCATTGGCCTCTATGGGCTCCCAAATATCACTTTGCAGATTCCACGAAAAGAGTGTTAGCAAAGTGATTCCTGAGGTCTAAGGTGTAACTCTGTGAGATATATTCACAGATCAGAAAGAAGTTTCTAAGAACGCTTCTTTCACGTTTTGAAATGATGATATTTCTTTTATCAGTGTAGACCTCAATATGATCCAAAGAAGCCATTCTCAGATTCCTCAATGACAGTGTCAATGGTCTGCTCCAAGAAAGCTTATTGTAACTCTGTGAGATGAATTCACACATCACCAAGAAGTTTCTAAGAAAGCTTCCTGCTAGTTTTCATCTGAGGAGATTTCCTTTGTCACGGTAAGCTTCATTGCGCTAAGAAGTATCCCATTGCAGATTTCCAGAAAACTGTGTTAGCAAACTGATCATTGAAGAGAAACGTGTAACTCTGTGAGTTGTATTCAAACATGGCAATGCAGTTTTGCAGAAGGCTTCTTTCAAGTTTTGATATGAGGATATTTCCTTTTTCTCCTTAGACCTCAATGAGCTCCCAAATGTCACTTTGAAGAATCCACGACAAAAGTGTTAGCACACTGTTCCAAGAAGGGAAGAGTGGAACTCTTTGTGATGAAGTCACACATCAGAAACAAATCTCTCAGAAAACTTCTCTGTAGTTATTATCTGAGGATATCACCTTTTTCACAATGGGCCCCTATGGGCTCCCAAATATCACTTTGCAGATTCCACGAAAAGATGTTAGCAAACTGCTTCCTGAGTTCTAAGGTGTAACTCTGTCAGATGAATTCACAGATCAGAAAGAAGTTTCTCAGAATGCTTCTTTCACCTTGTGAACCGATGATATTTCCTTTGTCGGTGTAGGTCGCCATGCGATCCAAAGTAGCCCTTCTCAGGTTCCTCAAAGACAGTGTTAATGGACTGCTCCACGAAACATAAGTGTAACTCTGTGTGATGAATTCACACATCACCAAGAACTTTCTACGAAACTTCTTTCTAGTTTTCATCTGAGGATATTTCCTTTGTCATCGTAAGCCTCAATGTGCTAAGAAGTATCTAATTGCAGATTTCCAAAAACTGTGTTAGCAAACACATCACTGTAAAGAAATCTCTAACTCTGAGTTGAATTCACACATGGCAATGCAGTTTCTCAGAAGACTTTTTTCCAGTTTTGATCTGAGGATATTTCCTTTTTCACTGTAGCTCTCAATGAGCTCCCAAATATCACTTTGCAGAATCCACGACAACAGTGTTAGCAAACTGTTCCAAGAAGGGAAGGGTGGAATCAAGTGTGATGAAGTCACACATCAGAAAGCAATCTCTCAGAAAGCTTCTCTCTAGTTATTATGTGAGGTATTTCCGTTTTCACCATCGGCATTTATGGGATCCTAAATATCATTTTGCAGAATCCACGGCAACAGTGTTAGCAAGCTGTTCCAAGAAGGGAAGGGTGGAACTCTGTGTGATGAAGTCACACATCAGAAAGCAATCTCTCAGAAAGCTTCTCTCTAGTTATTATCTGAGGATATTTCCTTTTTCATCATGGGCCCCTATGGGCTCCCAAATATCACTTTGCAGATTCCACGAAAAGAGTGTTACCAAACTGCTTCCTGAAGTCTAGGTTGTAAGTCTGTGAGATGAATTCACAGAGCAGAAAGAAGTTCCTCAGAAAGATTCTTTCACGTTTTGAACTGAAAATATTTCCTTTATCAGCGTAGGTCTCAATGCCATCCAAAGAAGGCCTTCTCAGGTTCCTCAAAGACAGTGTAATGGACTGCTGAAAGAAACAAAAATGTAACTCCATAAGATGACTTCACATATCACCAAGAGGTTTCTAAGAAACCTTCTTTCTAGTTTTCATCTGAGGATATTTCCTTTGTCACAGTAAGCTTCATTGCGCTAAGAAGTATCCCAATGCAGATTTCCAGAAAACTGTGTTAGCAAACTGATAACTGAAGAGAAACGTGTAACTCTGTGACTTCCATTCACACATGGCAATGCAGTTTCTCAGAAGATTTCTTCCAAGTTTTGATCTGAGGACATTTCCTTTGTCACGGTAAGCTTCATTGCGCTAAGAAGTATCCCAATGCAGATTTCCAGAAATCTGTGTTAGCAAACTGATAACTGAAGAGAAACGTGTAACTCTGTGACTTCCATTCACACATGGCAATGCAGTTTCTCAGAAGGCTTCTTTCAAGTTTTGATCTGAGGATATTTCCTTCTTCAACATAGACCTCAATGAGCTCCCAAATGTCACTTTGCAGAATGCACGACAAACGTGTTAGCACACTGTTCCAACAAGGGAAGGGTGGAACTCTGTGTGATGAAGTCACACATCAGAAAGCAATCTCTCAGAAAGCTTCTCTGTAGTTAATATCTGAGGATATTTCCTTTTTCACAATGCCCCCTAAGGGCTCCGAAATATCACTTTGCAGATTCCACGAAAAGATGTTAGCAAACTGCTTCCTGAGGTCTAAGCTGTAACTCTGTCAGATGAATTCACAGATCAGAAAGAAGTTTCTCAGAATGCTTCTATCACCTTGTGAACTGATGATATTTCCTTTACCAGCGTAGGCCTCAATGCGATCCAAAGTAGCCCTTCTCAGTTTCCTCAAAGACAGTGTTAATGGACTGCTCCACGAAACATTAGTGTAAATCTGTGAGATGTATTCACACACCACCGAGAAGTTTCTAAGAATGCTTCTTTCTAGTTTCCATCTGAGGATATTTCCTTTGTCACCGTATGCTTCATTGCTCTAAGAAGTATCCAAAATATCACTTTGCAGATCTCTCAGAAAGCTTCTCTCTTCTTATTATGTGAGGATATTTCCTTTTTCACCATGGGCTCCTATGGGCTCCCAAATATCACTTTGCAGATTCCATGAAAAGAGTGTTAGCAAACTGCTTCCTGTGGTCTAAGGTGTAACTCTCTGAGAAGAATACACAGATCAGAAAGAAGTTTCTCAGAAAGCTTCTTTCATGTTTTGCACTGATGGTATTTCCTTTATGAGCGTAGGCCTCAGTATCCAACGAAGCCCTCCTCAGGTTCCTCAAAGACAGTGTTAATGGACTGCTCCACGAAAAATAACTGTAACTCTGTGAGACGAATTCACGCATCACCAAGAAGTTTCCAAGAAAGCTTCTTTCTAGTTTTCATCTGAGGATATTTCCTTTGTCACCGTAAGCTTCATTGCGCTACGAAGTATCCAATTGCAGATTTCCAAAAAACTGTGTGAAGAATCTGATCACTGAAGAGAAACGTGTAAATTTGTGAATTGCATTCAAAGATGGCAATGCAGTTTCTCAGAAGGTTTCTTTCCAGTTTTGATCTGAGGATATTTCCTTTTTCACCATAGCCCTCAATGAGCTCCCAAATATCACTTTGCAGAATCCAAGACAACAGTGTTAGCAAAAAGTTCCAAGAAAGGAAGCGTGAAACGCTGTGTGACGAAGTCACACATCAGAAAACTATCTGTCAGAAAGATTCTCTCTAGTTATTCTTCGAGGATATTTCCTTTTTCACCATGGGCACCCATGGGCTCCCAAATATCACTTTGCAGAATCCACGACAACAGTGTTTGCAAACTATTCCATGAAGGGAAGGGTGGAACTCTGTGCGATGAAGTCAAACATCAGAAAGCAATCTCTCAGAAACCTTCTCTCTAGTTATTATCTGAGGATATTTCCTTTTTCGCCATTGGCCTCTATGGGCTCCCAAATATCACTTTGCAGATTCCACGAAAAGAGTGTTAGCAAAGTGCTTCCTGAGGTCGAAGGTGTAACTCTGTGAGATATATTCACAGATCAGAAAGAAGTTTCTAAGAAAGCCTCTTTCACGTTTTGAAATGATGATATTTCCTTTATCAGCGTAGACCTCAATACGATCCAAAGAAGCCATTCTCAGATTCCGCAAAGACAGTGTTAATGGTCTGCTCCAAGAAACCTTATTGTAACTCTGTGAGATGAATTCACACATCACCAAGAAGTTTCTAAGAAAGCTTCTTGCTAGTTTCCATCTGAGGAGATTTCCTTTGTCACGGTAAGCTTCATTGCGCTAAGAAGCATCCCATTGCAGATTTCCAGAAAACTGTGTTAGCAAACTGATCACTGAAGAGAAACATGTAACTCTGTGAGTTGCATTCAAACAGGGCAATGCAATTTCGCAGAAGGCTTCTTTCAAGTTTTGATTTGAGGATATTTCCTTTTTCTCCTTAGACCTCAATGAGCTCCCAGATGTCACTTTGCAGAATCCACGACAAAAGTGTTAGCATACTGTTCCAAGAAGGGAAGGGTGGAACTCTGTGTGATGAAGTCACACATCAGAAAGCAATCTCTCAGAAAGCTTCTCTGTAGTTATTATCTGAGGATATCTCCTTTTTCACAATGGGCCCCTATGGGCTCCCAAATATCACTTTGCAGATTCCACGAAAAGAGGTTAGCAAACTGCTTCCTGAGTTCTAAGTTGTAACTCTGTCAGATGTATTCACAGATCAGAAAGAAGTTTCTCAGAATGCTTCTTTCACCTTGTGAACCGATGATATTTCCTTTACTGGCGTAGGTCTCAATGCGATCCAAAGTAGCCCTTCTGAGGTTCCTCAAAGACAGTGTTAATGGACTCCTCCACGAAACATAATGGTAACTCTGTGAGATGAATTCACACATAACCAAGAAGTTTCTAAGAAAGCTAGCATCTAATTTCCATCTGAGGATATTTCCTTTCTCACCATAAGCTTCATTGCACTAAGAAGTATCCCATTGCAGATTTCCAGAAAACGTTTCAAACTGATCACTGAAAAGAAAAGTGTAACACTGTGAGTTGCATTCACACATGGCAAAGCAGTTTCTCAAAAGGCTTCTTTCCAGTTTGGATCTGAGGATATTTCCTTTTTCACCATAGACCTCAATGAGCTCCCAAATATCACTTTTCAGAATCCAAGACAATAGTGTTAGCAAACTGTTCCTATGGGAAGGTTGGAACCCTGTGTGATGAAGTCACATATCAGAAAGTAATCTCTCAGAAAGTTTCTCTCTGGTTTGTGTGTGAGGATATTTCCTTTTTCACCATGGGCATCTATGGGCTCCAAATATCACTTTGCAGATTCACGAAAACAGTGTTAGCAAACTGCTTCCTGAGGTCGAAGGTGTAACTCTGTGAGATATATTAACAGAACAGAAAGAAGTTTCTAAAGAAAGCTTCTTTCACGTTTTGAGATGATAATATTCCCTTTATCAGCGTAGACCTCAATACGATCCAAAGAAGCCATTCTCAGATTCCGCAAAGACAGCGTTAATGGTCTGCTCCAAGAGACCTTATTGTAACTCTGTGAGATGAATTCACACATCACCAAGAAGTTTCTAAGAAAGCTTCTTGCTAGTTTTTATCTGAGGAGATTTCCTTTGTCACGGTAAGCTTCATTGCGCTAAGAAGTATCCCATTGCAGATTTCCAGAAAACTGTGTTAGCAAACTGATCACTGAAGAGAAACATGTAACTCTGTGAGTTGCATTCAAACAGTGCAATGCCGTTTCACAGAAGGCTTCTTTCAAGTTTTGATTTGAGGATATTTCCTTTTTCTCCTTAGACCTCAATGAGCTCCCAGATGTCACTTTGCAGAATCCACGACAAAAGTGTTAGCATACTGTTCCAAGAAGGGTAGGGTGGAACTCTGTGTGATGAAGTCACAAATCAGAAAGCAATCTCTCAGAAAGCTTCTCTGTAGTTATTATCTGAGGATATCTCCTTTTTCACCATGGGCCCCTATGGGCTCCCAAATATCACTTTGCATATTCCACAAAAAGAGTGTTAGCAAACTGCTTCCTGAGTTCTAAGTTGTAACTGTGTGATATGAATTCACAGATCGCAAATAAGTTTCTCAGAAAGCTTCTTTCACGTTTTCAACTGACGATATTTCCTTTATCAGCGTAGGCCTCAATACGATCCAAAGAAGCCCTTCTCAGGTTCCTCAAAGACAGTGTTAATGGACTGCTCCACGAAACATAAGTGTAACTCTGTGAGATGAATTCACACATCATCAAGAAGTTTCTAAGAAAGCTTCTTTCTAGTTTACATGTGAGGATATTTCCTTTCTCACCGTAAGCTTCGTTGCGCTAAGAAGTATCCAATTGCAGATTTCCAGAAACTGTGTTAGCAACTGATCAATCAAGAGAAACGTGTAACTCTGTGAGTTGCATTCACACACGGCAATGCAGTTTCTCAGAAGGCTTCTTTCCAGTTTTGATCTGAGGATATTTCCTTTTTCACCATAGCCCTAATGAGCTCCGAAATATCACTTTGCAGAATCGACAACAGTGTTAGCAACCTGTTCCAAGAAGGGAAGTGTGGAACTCTGTGTGATGAAGTCACACATCAGAAAGCAATCTCTCAGAAAGCTTCTCTCTAGTTACTATCGAGGATATTTCCTTTTTCACCATGGACCCCTATGGGCTCCTAAATATCACTTTGCATATTCCACGCAAAGTGTGCTAGCAAATTGCTTCCTGAGTTCTAAGTTGTAACTCTGTGAGATGAATTCACAGAACACAAAGAAGTTTCCCAGAAAGCTTCTATCATGTTTTGAACTGAGGATAATTCCTTTATCAGTGTAGGCCTTAATGCGATCCAAAGAAGACCTTCTCTGGTTCCACAAACACAGTGTGAATGGGCTGCTCCATGACGAAACATAAGTGTAACTCTGTGAGATGAATTCACACATCACCAAGAAGTTTCTAGGAAACCTTCTTTCTAGTTTTCGTCTGAGGATATATCCTTTGTCACCATAAGCTTCATTGCGCTAAGAAGTATCCCATTACAGATTTCCAGAAAACTGTTTTAGCAAACTGGTCACTGACGAGAAAAGTGTAAGTCTGTGAGTTGCATTCACAAATGGCAATGCAGTTTCTCAGAAGGCTTCTTTCCAGTTTTGATCTGAGGATATTTCCTTTTTCACCATAGCCCTCAATGAGCTTCCAAATATCACTTACAGAATCCACGACAACAGTGTTGCAAAACTGTTCCAAGAAGGAAGGGTGGAAATCTATGTGATGAAGTCACACATCAGAAAGCAATCTCTCAGAAAGCTTCTCTCTAGTTATTATCTGAGGATATTTCCTTTTTTACCATGGGCCCCTGTGGGCTCCCAAATACCTCTTAGCAGATTCCATGAAAGACTGTTAGCAAACAGCTTCCTGAGGTCTAAGATGTAAGTCTGTGAGATGAACTCACTGATCAGAAAGAAGTTTCTCAGAAAGCTTCTTTCACGTTTTGATATGATGAAATTTCCTTTATCAGCGTAGGCCTCAATGCGATCCAAAGAAGCCCTTCTCAGGTTCCTCAAAGAGAGTGTTAATGGACTGCTCCACGAAACATAAGTGTAACTCTATGAGATGAATTCACACATCACCAAGAGGTTTCTAAGAAAGCTTCTTTCTAGTTTTCATCTGAGGATATTACCTTTGTCACCTTATGCTCCATTCCGCTAAGAAGTATCCTATTTCAGATTTCCAGAAAACTGTGTTAGCCAACTGAACACTGAAGACAAACCTGTAACTGTGAGTTGCATTCACACATAGCAATGCAGTTTCTCAGAAGGCTTCCTTCCAGTTAAGGTCTGAGTATATTTCCTTTTTCACCATATCCCTCAATGAGCTCCCAAATATCACTTTGCAGAATCCCCGACAACAGTGTCAGCAAACTGCTCCAAGAAAGGAAGGATGGAAGTCTTTGTGATGAAATCACACATCAGAAAGCAATCTCTCAGAAAGCTTCTCTCTAGTTATTATCTGAGGATATTTCCTTTTTCACCATGGGCCCCTATGGGTTCCGAAATATCACTTTGCAGATTCCGCGAAAAGACTGTTAGCAAACTGCTTCCTGAGGTCTAAGTTGAAACTCTGTGAGATGAATTCGCAGATCAGAAAGAAATTTCTCAGAAAGTTTCTTTCAAATTTTGAACTGATAATATTTCCTTTATCAGCATAGGCCTCAATGCGATCCAAAGAAGCCCTTCTCTGGATCCTCAAAAAAAGTGTTAATGGACTGCTCCACACAACATAAGTGTAACTCTGTGAGATGAATTCACACATCACCAAGAAGCTTCTAAGAAAGCTTCTTTCTCATTTTCATCTGAGAGTATCGCCCTTGTCACCGTAAGCTTCATTGCGCTAAGAAGTAATCCATTGCAGATTTCCAGAAAACTGTGTTAGCAAACTGATCAATGAAGAGAAACGTGTAACTCTGTGAGTTGCATTCACACATGGCAATGTAGTTTCTCAGAAGGCTTCTTTCCAGTTTTAATGTGAGGATATTTCCCTTATCACCATAGTCCTCAATGATCTCCCAAAAATCACATTGCAGAATTCACGACAACAGTGTTAGCACACTGTTCCAAGAAGGGAAGGGTGGAACTCTGTGTGATGAAGTCACACATCAGAAAACAATCTCTCAGAAAGCTTCTCTCTAGTCATTATGTGAGAATATTTCCTTTTTCACCATGGGCCCCTAAGGGCTCCCAAATATCACTTTGCATTTTCCAAGAAAAGAGTGTTAGCAAACTGCTTCCTGAGGTCGAAGTTGTAAGTCTGTGAGATGAACTCACTGATCAGAAAGAGGTTTCTCTGAAAGCTTCTTTCACGTTTTGAACTGATGAAATTTCTTTTATCAGCGTAGGCTTCAATGAGATCCAAAGAAGCCCTTCTCAGGTTCCTCTAAGACAGTGTTAATGGACTCCCTCTCGAAACATAAGTGTAACGCTGTGAGATGAATTCACACATCACCAAGAAGTTTCTAAGAAAGCTTCTTTCTAGATCTCATCTGAGGATATTTCCTTTGTCACCGTAAGCTTCATTGCACTATGAAGTATCTAATTGCAGATTTCCAGAAAACTGTGTTAACAAACTGATCAGTGAAGAGAAACGTGTAACTCTGTGAGTTGCATTCACACATGGCAATGCAGCTTCTCAGAAGGCTTCTTTCCAGTTTTAATCTGAGGATATATCCTTTTTCACCATAGCCCTCAATGAGCTCCCAAATATTACTTTGCAGAATCCACGACAACAGTGTTATCAAACTGTTCCAAGAAGGGAAGTGTGGAACTCTGTGTGATGAAGTCACACATCAGAAAGCAATCTCTCAGAAAGCTTCTCTCTAGGTATTATGTGAGGATACTTCCTTTTTCACCATGGGCTCCTATGTGCTCCCAAATATCACTTTTCAGAATCCACGACAACAGTGTTAGCAAACTGTTCCAAGAAGGGAAGTTTGGAACTCTCTGTGATGAAATCACACATCCGAAAGCAATCTCTCTAAAAGCTTCTCTCTAGTTATTATGTGAGGATATTTCCTTTTTCACCAAGGGCCCCTATGGGCTCCCAAATATCACTTTGCAGGATCCACGACAACAGTGTTAGAAAGCTGCTCCAAGAAGGGAAGGGTGGAAATCTGTGTGATGAAATCACACATCAGAAAGCAATCTCTCAGAAGGCTTCTCTCTGGTTATTATGTGAGGATATTTTCATTTTCACCATGGGCCCCTATGGGCTCCCAAGTATCACTTTGCAGAATCCACGACAAAGTGTGAGCAAATTGTTCAAGAAGGGAAGAGTGAACTTTGTGTGATTAAGTCACACATCAGAAAGCAATCTCTCAGAAACCTTCGCTCTAGTTATTATCTGAGGATATTTCATTTTATCCATGGGCCCCTATGGGCTCCCAAATATCACTTTGCAGATTCCACGACAAGATTGTTAGGAAACTGCTTCTGAGGTTGAAGTTGTAACTCTGTGAGATGAATTCACAGGTCAGAAAGAAGGTTCTCAGAAAGCTTCTTTCACGTTTTGAACGGATGATATTTCCTTTATCATCATAGGCCTCATTCGATCAAGGAAGCCCTTCTCAGTTTCCACAAAGACAGTGTTAATGGACTGCTCCAAGAAACATAAGGGTAACTCTGAGAGATGAATTCACACATCACCAAGATGTTTATAAGAAATCTTTTTTCTATTTTTCATCTGAGGATATTTCCTTTGTAACCACAAGCTTCATTGCCCCTAAGAAGTATCTCATTGCAGATTTCCAGAAAATGTGTTAGCAAACTGAAAACTGAAGAGAAACGTGTAACTCTGCGAGTTGCATTCACACATGGCAATGCAGTTTCTCAGGAGGCTTTCTTTCCAGTTTTGATCTGAGGATATTTCCTTTTTCACCATAGCCCTCAATAAGCTCCCAAATATCACTTTGCAGAATTCACGACAACAGTGTAGCAAACTGTTCCAAGAAGGGAAGGTGGAAATCTGTGTGATGAAGTCACCATCAGAAAGCAATCTCTCAGAAAGCTTCACTCTAGTTATTATCTGAGGATATTTCCTTTTTCCCAATGGGCCCTAAGGGCTCAAATATCACTTGCAGATTCCACGAAAAGAGTGTTAGCGAACTGCTTCCTGAGGTCTACGTTGTAACTCTGTGAGATGAATTCACAGAGCAGAAAGAAGTTTCTGAGATAGATTCTTTCACGTTTTGAACTGATGATATTTCCTTTATCAGCGTAGGCCTCAATGCAATCGAAAGAAGCCCTTCTCAGGTTCCTCAGAGACCGTGTCAATGGACGGCTCCATGAAACTTAATTGTAACTCTGTGAGGAGAATTCACACATCACTAAGAAGTTTCTACGAAAACTTCTTTCTAGTTTTCCTCTGAGGATATTTCCTTTGTCACCGTAAGCTTTATTGCACTAAGAAGTATCCCATTGCAGATTTCCAGAAAATTTGGTAGCAAACTGATCACTGAAGAGAAACGTGTAACTCTGTGAGTTGCATTCACACATGGCAATGCAGTTTCTCAGAAGGCTTCTTTCCAGTTTTTAACTGAGGATATTTCCTTTTTCACATAGCCCTCAAAGAGCTCCCAAATATCACTTTGCAGAATCAACGACAACAGTCTTTGGGAAACTGTTCAAAAAGGGAAGGGGGG
>NC_044569.1:51834739-51867584 GCF_007565055.1 Rhinopithecus roxellana | reverse complement strand
TGAGAAAAAGGAAAATATCCTAACATATATTAGAGAAAGCTTGCGAGAGAGGTTTTCCGGTGTGTGACTTCATCACACAGAGTTCCACACACTTCCATTCTTAGAAAACAGTTTGTACACTCTGTTTATGTGGACTCTGCAATTATATATGGGAGACCTAGGGCCCACGGTGAGAAGGAAGTATCCTCACATAATAACTGGAGAGAAGCTTTCTGAGAGATTGCTTTCTGGGTTGTGACTTCATCTCACAGAGTTCCACCCTTCCCTTCTTGAAACAGTTTGTACACTGTTGTCGTGGATTCTGCAAAGCGATATTTGGGAGTCCATAGGGGCCATGGTGAAAAAGGAAATACTCACATATAATAACTAGAGGGAAGCTTTCTGAGAGATTTGCTTTTGATGTGTGACTTCATCACACAGAGTTCACCCTTCCCTTCTTGGAACAGTTTTGATAACACTGTTGTCGTGGATTCCTCAAAGGAGATTTGGGGCCCATTGAGGGGCTATGGTGAAGGAAATATCTCTTATCTAAAACGGGAAAGAACCTTCTGAGACACTGTATTGACAGGGTTAATGCATCTCACAGAGGTTACCGTTTCTCTTCAGTGATCAGTTTGCTATCACAGTTTCTGGAAATCTACATTAGATATTCTTTAGAGCATGAAGTTACGGTGACAAAGGAAAAAATCCGCAGAAACAACTACGAAGAGCTTTCGTAGAAACTTCTTGGTGATGTGTGAATTCACCTCACGAGCTACTCTTATGTTTCCGGTGTAGTCCATTAACACTGTCTTGAGAACTGAGGAAACTGGAAGGGGTTCTTTGGATCGTATTCAGGCCTACACTGATAAAGGAAATATCATCAGTTAAAAACGAGAAGAAGCTTCTGAGAAACTTCTTTCTGATCTGTGAATTCACCTCACAGAATTAAAACTTAGACCTCAAAAGCAGTTGTAGCACTCTTTTCGTGGAATCTACAAACTGATATTTCGGAGCCGATAGGGGCCCATGGTGAAAAAGGAAATAACTCACATAATAACCAGAGAGAAGCTTTGAGAGATTGCTTTCTGATGGGTGACTTCATCCACAGAGTTCCACCCTTCTCTTCTTGGAACAGTTTGCTAACACTGTTGTCGAATATTGCCAAGTGATTGTGGGAGCTCATGGAGGGCTATGGTGAAAAAGGAAATATCCTCAGATTTAAACTGGAAAGAAGCCTTCTGGAAACTGCATTGCCATGCGTGAATGCAACTCACAGAGTTACACATTTCCTTCAGTGATCAGTTTGCTAACAACAGTTTTCTGGAAATCGCAAGAGATACTTCTTAGCCAATGAAGTACGGTTACAAAGGAAATATCTCAGATAAAAAAACAAGAAAGAAGCTTTCATAGAAACTTCTTTGGTGAGGTGTGAATTCATCTCACAGTTTTACACTATGTTTCGTGGAGCAGTCCATTAACACTGTCTTTGAGGAAATGAAAGGCCTTCTTTCATCGTATGAGGCCAACGCTGATAAAGGAAATATTATCAGTTCAAAATGTGGAAGAAGCTTTCTGAGAACATTCTGATCTGTGAATTCGCTCACAGAGTTACAACTTAGACCTCAGGAAGCAGTTTGCTAAACTCCTTTCGTGGAATCTGCAAAGTGATATTGGGAGCCCATACGGGCCCATGTGTGAAAAGAAAATATCCTCATAATAACAGAGAGAAGCTTCTGATAGATTGCTTTTGTGTGCGATCTTCATCACATAGAGTTCCACTTCCCTTTTTGGGCAGTTTGCTAACACTGGTGTTATGGATTCTGCAAAGGATATTTGGGAGACTATGACGGCCTATGGTGAAACATCAAATATCCTCAGATAAAACTGGAAAGAATACTTCTGGGAAACTGCATTGCCTGTGTGAATGCAACTCAAAGAGGTAGACGTTTCTCTTCAGTGATCAGTTTGCTACACAGTTTTCTGGAAATGTGCAGTTGGTACTTTTAGCGCAATGAAGCTTACGGTGAGAAGTATATATCCTCAGATGAAAACTAGAAAGAAGCTTTCTTAGAAACTTCTTGGTGATTTGTGAATTCATCTCACGAGTTACACTTATGTTTCGTGGAGCAGTCCATGAACACCGCTTTGAGGAACCGAGAAGGGCTTTTGGATCTTATAGAGGCCTACATTATAATGGAAAATCATCACTTCAAAACGTTAAAGAATCTGTCTGAGAAACTTCTTTCTCATCTTTGAATTCACTCACAGTGTTTAGACCTTAGGCCTCAGGAACCAGTTGCTAATATTCTTTTCGTGGAATCTGCAAGTGATATTTGGGAGCCCATAGGACAGGTGGTGATAGAAAAGGAAATATCCTCCAATAATAACTAGACAGAAGCTTTCTGAGAGATTGCTTCTGATGTGTGACTTCATCACACAGAGTCCACCTCCTTCTTGGAACAGTTTGCTAACACTGTTGTGGTGGATTCTGCAGGGTGATATTTGGGAGCTCATTGAGGGCTATGGTGAAAAAGGATTATCCTCAGATGACAACTGGAAAGAAGCTTCTGAGAAACTGTATTACCATTGTGAATGCAAATCACAGAGTTACACGTTTCTATTCAGTGACCAGTTTGCTAACAAAGTTTCTGGAAATCTGCATTAGGATACTTCTAGCGCAATGAAGGCTTACGGTGACAAAGGAAAAATCCTCAGATGAAAACTAGAAAGAAGGTTCTTTAGATCTTCTTGAGATGTGTGAATTCACCTCACAGCTTACACTTATGTTTCGTGGAGCAGTCCATTAACACTGCTTTGAGGAAACTGCAAGGGCTTCTTGAATGCATGGTCTAGCTGATAAAGGAAATTTCATCAGTTCAAAAAGTGAAAGAAGCTTTCTGAGAACTGCTTGTGATCTGTGAATCATCTCACAGAGTTACACCTTATTCCTCAGTAAGCAGTTTGCTACCAATCTTTTCGTGATTAATGCAAAGAATTTGGGAGCCGTTATAGACCCATGGTGAAAAAGGAAATATCCTTACGTAATAAATAGGAAGAAGCTTTCTGAGAGATTGCTTTCTCATGTGTGACTTCATCACAAGAGTTCCACCTTCCCTTCTTGGAACAGTTTGCTGACCCTGTTATTCACGGATCAGCAAAGTATATTTGTAGCCCATAGGGGCCCATGGTGAAAAAGGAAATATCCTCACATAATAACTAGAAGAAGATTCTGAGAGATTGCTTTCTCATGTGTGATTCATGACACAGAATTCCACCCTTCTCTTGGAACACTTTGCTAACACTGGTGTCGTGGATTCTGCAAAGTGATATTTGGGAGCCCGTAAGGCTCATTGAGGGCTCTGGTGAAAAAGAAAATATCCTCAGATCAAAACTGGAACGAAGCCTTCTGACAAACTGCATTGCCATGTCGGAATGCAACTCCCAGAGTTACACGTATCTCTTCAGTGATCAGTTTGCTAACACAGTTTTCTGGAAATCATCAATTAGATACTTCTAAGCGCAATGAAGCTTGCAGTGTGATAAAGGAAATACCCTCAGACGAAAACTACAAGGACGTTCCTAGAAAACTTCTGGGTAGTGCGAAATCATCTCACATAGTTACACTTATGTTTGTGGAGCAGTCCATTAAACATGTATTGAGGAACCAGAGAAGGGCTTCTTGGATCCCATTGAGTCCTACGCTGATAACGGAAATCTCAGTTCCCAAACGTGAAAGGAGCTTTCGTGAATTCTTTCTGATCTGTGAATTCATCTCACAGAGTTACAAGTGAGACCTTAGGAAGCAGTTTGCTAACACTCTTTCCGTGGAATCTGCAAAGTGATATTGGGAGCTCATGGGGCCCATGGTGAAAAAGGAAGTATCCTCAGATAATAACTAGAGAGAAGCTTTCTGGAGAGATTGCTTTCTGATGTGACTTCATCACACAGAGTTCCACCCTTCCCTCTTGGAACAGTTTGCTAACACTGTGTGTCGTGGATCTGTACAGTGATATTTGGAGCTCATTGAGGGCTACGATGAAAAAGGAATTATCCTCAGATCAAAACTGGAAAGAAGGCCTCCGAGAAACTGCATTGCCATGCATGATGCAACTCACAGAGTTACAGTTTCTCTTCAGTGATGCGTTTGCTAACACGTTTCTGGAAACCTGCAATAGATACTTCTTAGCCATGGAAGCTTATGGTGACAAAGGAAACATCCTCAGATGAAACTAGAAAGAGCTTCTAGAAACTTCTTGGTGATGTGAGAATTCATCTCACAGTTTTCACTTATGTTTCATGCAGCAGTCCATTAACACTAGTCTTTGAGGAACCGGAGCAGGGCTACTTTGGATCTTTGAGACCTACGCTGATAAAGGAAATATCATCAGTTCAAACTGAAAGAAGCTTTCTGAGAAACTTCTTTCGACCTGTGAGTTCATCTCACGGAGTTACACTTTAGCCCTCAGGAAGCCGTTTGCTAACACTCTTTTCATGGAATGTGCAAAGTGATATTTGGGAGCCTATAGGGGCCATGGAGAAAAAGAAAATAACGCAGATAATAACTAGATAGAAGCTTTCTGATAGATTGCTTTCTGATGTGTGACTTCATCACACAGAGATCCCCCTTCCTCCTTGGAGCAGTTTTCTAACACTGTTGTGCGTGGATTCTGCAAAGTGATATTGGGGAGCTCATTGAGGCTATGGTGAAAAAGGAAATATGCTCAGATCAAAACGGAAGAAGCCTTCTGAGAAACTGCATTGCCATCTGTGAGTGCAACTCACAGAGTTCACGTTTCTCTTCAGTGATCAGTTGCTAACAAAGTTTTCTTGAAATCTTTTTTTCTTCTTTTTATTTTTATTAATTTATTTTTTATTATACTTTAAGTTCTAGGGTACATGTGCATAACGTGATGTGTGTTACATATGTATAGTTATGCCATGCTGGTGTGCTGCACCATCAACTCGTCAGCACCCATCAATTCATCATTTAATCATTGTGTAACTCCCCAATGCAATCCCTTCTCCTCCCGCCTCCAAATGATAGGCCGCAAGGGAACTCTTAGCGCAATGAAGTTTTGGTGACAAAGGAACATCCTCAGATGAAAACTAGAAAGAAGCTTTCTCATAAAATTCTTGGTGATGTGTGAATTCATCTCACAGAGTTACACTTACTTTCAGTAGCAGTAAATTAACAATGTCTCTGAAGAACCTGAGAAGGGCTTCTTGGATCGCATTGAGTCTACGCTGATAAAGGAAATATCATCAGTTCAAACGTGAAAGAAGCTTCTGAGAGAAACGCCTTTCTGATCTGTGAATTCGTCTCACAGAGTTACAACTTACACCTCAGGAAGCGTTTGCTAACACTCCTTTCGTGGAACATGCAAAGAAACATTTGGGAGCCCATAGGGGACCATGGGTGAAAAAGGAATACCTCACCTAATAACTAGAGAGAAGCTTTCTCAGAGATTGCTTTCTGTTGTAACTTCATCACATCGAGTTACACCCCTCCCTTCCTGGAACAGTTTGCTGACACTGTTGTCGGAGGATTCTTGCAAAGTGATATTTGGGAGCTCAGTGAGGACTATGGTCAAATAGGAAATACTCAGATCAAAACTGGGAAAGAAGCCTTCGGAGAAACTGCATTTCCATGTGTGAATACAACTCACGAGTTACAGTTTCTCTTCAGTGATCAGTTTGCTAACAAAGTTTCTGGAAATCTGCAAGGGATATTTCTTAGCGCAATGAAGCTTACGGTGACAAAGGAAAATTTCCTCTGATGAAAACTGGATAGAAGCTTTCGTAGAACTTCTTGGTGATGTATGAATTCATCTCACAGAGTTACACTTAGTTTCGTGGAGCAGTCCATTAAAACGGGATTTGAAAACCTGAGAAGGGCTTTTGGATCTCATGAAGCCTACGCGATAAAGGAATATCATCAGTTCATAAGTGAAAGAAGCTTTCTGAGAAACTTCTTTGCGATCTGTGATTCATCTCAGAGAGTTACAACTTAAACCTCAGGAAGCAGTTTGCTAACACTCTTTCTTGGAATCTGCATAGTGGTATTGGGAGCCCTAGGGGCCATGGGTGAAAAGAAAAAGGAATATCCACAGAAGAATTAATAGAGAGAAGCTTTATGAGAGATTGCTTTGTTATGTGTGACTTCATCACACAGAGTTCCCCGTTCCATTCTCAGAAACAGTTAGCTAACACTGTTGGCGTGGGATTCTGCAAAGTGATATTTGGCAGCCCAAAGGGTCCGTGGGTGGAAAAGGAATATCCTCAGATATTACTAGAGAGAAGCTTTCTAAGAGTGCTTAATGATGTGTGATATCATAACATAGAGTTCCACCCTTCTCCTTGGAATACTTTGCTAACACTTTTGTCGTGGATTCTGCAAAGTGATATATGGGAGCCCATAGGGGCCCCTGGTGAAAAAGGAAATATCCTCAAATAATAACTAGAGAGAAGCTTTCTTAGACATTGCCTTCTGATGTGTGATTTCATCACACAGAGTTCCACCCTTCCCTTCTTGGAACAGTTTGCTAACACTGTTGTCATTGATTCTGCCCAAAGTATATTTGGGAGCTCCTTGTGGCTCTGTGGTGAAAAAAGGAAAATATCCTCTGTCAAAACTACAAAAGCCTTCCCAGAGACTGCATTGCAAGGTTTTGAATGCAACTCACAAATTACACATTTACTTCAGTGATCAGTTTCAAACACGTTGGACTCTGCGAAGGAAATCTTCAATTAGATACTTCTTAGCGCAATGAAGTAGCTACGGTGACAAAGGAAAGACCCTCAGATGAAACTAGAAAGAAGCTTTGTAAGAAACTCCTTGGTGATGTGTGAATTAAACTCACAGAGTTACATTAATGTTTCGTGGAGCAGTCCATTAACAGTGTCTTTGATGAACCACAGAAGGGCTTCTTTGGATCGTTTTGAGGCCTATGCTGATAAAGGAAATATCATCAGTTCAAAACGTGAAAGAAGCTTTCTGAGCAACATCTTTCTAATCTGTGAATTCATCTCACAGAGTTACAACTTAGACCTCAGGAAGCAGTTTGCTACACTTTTTTCTTCGAATCTGCAATATGATATATGTAGCCAATAGGGGGACATGGTGAAATAGGAAATATCGTCTCATAATGAATAGAGAGAAGCTTTCTGAGAGACTGCTTTCTGACGTGTGACTTCATCACTCAGAGTTCCACCCTTCCCTTCTTGGAACAGTTTGCTAACACTGTTGCCGTGGGTTCTGCCAAGTGATATGTGGGAACTCATTGAGGGCTATGGAGAGAGAGGAAATATCATCACATCAAAGCTGGAAAGAAGCCTTCTGAGAAACTGCATTGCCATGTGTGAATGCAACTCACACAGTTACACGATTCTGTTCTATGATCAGTTTGCTAACTAATTTTCTGGAAATCTGCAATGGGATCCTTCTTAGTGCAATGAAGCTTATGGTGACAAAGGACATATCCTCAGATGAAAAATACAAAGAAGCTTTCTTAGAATCTTCTTGGTAATGTGTGAATTCATCTCACAGAGTTACACTTATGTTTCCTGGAGCAGTCCATTAACACTGTCTTTGAGGAACCTGAGAAGGGCTTCTTAGGATTGCATTGAGGCCTACGCTGATAAAGGAAAATCATTAGTTCAAAACGTGAAAGAAGCTTTCTGAGAAAATTCTTTCTGATCTGTGAATTCATCTCACAGAGTTACACCTAAGACCTCAGAAGGAGTTTGCTAACACTCTTTTCGTGGAAACTACAAACTGATATTTCGGAGCCGATAGAGGCCCATGGTGAAAAAGGAAATATCCTCAGATAATAAGTAGAGAGAAGCTTTATGAGAGATTGCTTTCTTATGTGTGACTTCATCACACAGAGTTCCACCCTTCCTTTCTTGGAAGAGTTTGCTAACACTGCTGTCGTGGATTCTGCAAATTGATATTTGGGAGCCCATATTGGCCCATGGTGAAAAAGGAAATATCCTCACATAATAACTAGAGAGAAGCTTTCTGAGAGATTGCTTTCTGATGGGTGACTTCATCACACAGAGTTCCACCCTTCCCTTCTTGGAACAGTTTGCTAACATTGTTGTTGTGGATTCTACAAAGTGATATGTGGGAGCTCATTGAGGGCTATGGTGAAAAAGGAAATATCTTCAGATCAAACCTGTAAAGAAGCCTTCTGAGAACTGCATTGCCATGAGTGAATGCAACTCACAGAGTTAGACGTTTCTCTTCTGTGATCCGTTTGCTAACTAAGCCTTCTGGAAATCTGCAATGGGATCCTTCTTAGCGCAGTGATGTTTACGGTGACAAAGGAAATATCGTCAGATGAAAACTAGAAAGAGCTTTCTTAGAAACTTCTTGATGAAGTGTGAATTCATCTCACAGAGATACACTTATGTTTCGTGTAGCAGTCCATTAACACTGTCTTTGAGGCACCTGAGAAGGGCTTCTTTGGATCGTGTTGAGGCCTACACTGATAAAGGAAAATCGTCAGTTCAAAACGTGAAAGAAGCTTTCTGAGAAACTTCTTTCTGATCTGTGAATTCATCTCACAGGGTTACAACCTATGGCTCAAGAAGCAGTTTGCTAACACTCTTTTCGTGGAATCTGCAAAGTGATATTTGGTAGCCCATAGGGGCCCACGGTGAAAAAGGAAATGTCCTCACATCATAACTACAGAGAAACTTTCTGAGAGATTGCTTTCTGATGTGTGACTTCATCACACAGAGTTCCACCCTTCCTTTCTTGGAACAGTTTGCTAACTCTGTTGTCGTGGATTCTGCAAAGTGATATTTGGGAGCCCATAGGGACCCTGGTGAAAAAGGAAATATCCTCACATAATAATTAGAGAGAAGCTTTCTGAGAGATTGCTTTCTGATGGGTGACTTCATCACACAGAGTTCCATCCTTCTCTTCTTGGAACATTTTGCTAACAATGTTGTCGTGGATTCTGCCAGGTGATATGTGAGAGCACATTGAGGGCTATGGTTAAAAAGTAAATATCCTCAGATCAAAACTGGAAAGAAGCCTTCTGAGAAACTGCATAGCCATGCGTGAGTGCAAATCACAGAGTTACACGTTCCCCTTCAGTGATCAGTTTGCTAACACAGTTTTCTGGAAATCTGCAATGGGATCCTTCTTAGCGCAATGAAGCTTTCGGCGACAAAGTAAACATCCTCAGAAGAAAACTAGAAAGAAGCTTTCTTAGGAACTTCTTGGTGGTTTGTGAATTCATCTCACATAGTTTCACTTATGTTTCGTGCAGCAGTCCATTAACACTGTCTTTGAGGAACCTGAGAAGTGCTTCTTTGGATTGTTTTGAATACTACACTGATACGGGAAATATCACCAGTTCAAAACGTGAAAGAAGCTTTCTGAGAAACTTCTTTCGGATCTGTGAATTCATCTAACAGAGATCCAATGTAGACCTAAGGAAGCAGGTTGCTAAAACTCTTTTCGTGGAATCTGCAAAGTGATATTTGGGAGCCCATAGGACACATGGTGAAAAATGAAGTATCCTCTAATAATACCTAGAAATAAGCTTTCTGAGAGATTGCTTTCTGATGTGTGACTTCATCACACAGATTTCCAAACTTCCCTTCTTGGAACAGTTTGCTAACACTGTTTTCGTGGATTCTGCAAAGTGATATTTGGGAGCCCATAGGGGCCTTTGGTGGAAAAGGAAATATCCTCACATAATAACTAGAGAGAAGCTATTTGAGAGATTGCTTTCTGATGTGTGATTTCGTCACACAGAGTTCCACCCTTACCTTCTTGGAAGAGTTTGCTAACACTGTTTTCGTGGATTCTGCAAAGTGATATTAAGGAGCTCATTGAGGGTATGGTGAAAAAGGAAATATCCTCAGATCAAAACTGGAAAGAAGCCTTCTGAGAAACTGCATTGCCATGTGTGAATGCAACTCAAAGAGTTACACGTTTCTCTTCAGTGGTAAGTTTGCTAATATAGTTTTCTGGAAATCTGCAATTATCTGCTTCTTAATGCAAAGAAGCTTACGGTGACAAAAGAAATATCCTCAGATGAAAACTAGAAAGAAGCGTTCCTAGAAACTGCTTGGGGATGTGGGAAATCATCTCACAAAGTTACACTAATGTTTCGTGGAGCAGTCCATTGACACTGTCTTTGAAGAACCTGAGAAGGGCTTATTTGTATAGTATTGAGGCGTACGCTGATAAAGGAAATATCATCAGTTCAAAACCTGAAAGAAAATTTATGAGAATCTTCTTTCTGATCTGTGAATTCATCTCACAGAGTTAAACCTTAGACCTCAGGAAGCAGTTTGCTTCCACTCTTTTCGTGGAATTTGCAAAGTGATATTTGGGAGCCCTTAGGGGCCCATGCTGAAAAAGGAAATTTCCTCACTTAATAATTAGAGAGAACCATTCTGAGAGATTGCTTTCTGATGTGTGACCTCATCAACAGATTTCCACCCTTCCATTCTTGGAACAATTTGCTAACACTATTTTCGAGTATTCTGCAAAGTGATATTTGGGAGCCCTTAGGGCCCCATGGTGAAAAAGGAAATATCCCCACATAATAACTAGAGGGAAGCTTTCTGAGAGACTGATTTTTGATGTGTGATTTCATCACACAGAGTTCCACACTTCCATTTTTGGATCAGTTTGCTAACACTGTTGTCGTGGATTCTGCAAAGTGATATTTGGGAGCTCATTGAGGGCTACGGTGAAAAAGGAAATATCCTCAGATAAAAACGGGAAAGAAGCATTCTGAGAAACTGCATTGCCATGTGTGAATGCACCTCACAGAGTTACATGTTGCCCTTCAATGATCAGTTTGCTAACACAGTTTTCTGCAAATCTGCAACTGGATACTCCTTAGAGCAATGACGCTTGCAGTGACAAAGAAAATATCCCTAGAGGAAAACTAGAATGAATCTTTCTTACAATCTTCTTGGTGATGTGTGAATTCATCTCATAGAGTTACATTAATGTTTTGTGGAACAGTCCATTAACACTGTCTTTGAGGAAACTGGGAAGGACTTATTTGGATGCCATTGAGGCGTACGCTGATAAAGGCAATATCGTCAGTTCATAACCTGAAAGAAGCTTTCTGAGAAACTTCTTTCTGATCTGTGAATGCATCTAAAAGTGTTACACCTTAGACCTCAGGAATCAGTTTGCTAACACTCTTTTCGTGAAATCTGCAAAGTGATATTTGGGATTCCATAGGAGCGCTTGGTGAAAAAGGAAATATCCTCAGATAATAACTAGAGAGAAGCTTTCTCAGAGATTGCTTTCTGATGTGTGACTTCATCACACAGAGTTCCACACTTCCCTTCTTGGAACAGTTTGCTAACACTGTTGTCATGGATTCTGCAAAGTGAAATTTTGGAGCCCATAGGGGCCCATGGTGAAAACGGAAATATCCTCACATATTAACTAGAGAGAAGCTATCTGAGAGATTGCTGTCTGATGTGTGACTTCATTATATAAAGTTACACCCTTCCCTTCTTGGAGCAGTGTGCTAACACTGTTGTTGTGTATTCTGCAAAGTGATAGTTGGGAGCCCATAGCAGCCAGTGGTGAAAAAGGAAATATCCTCAAATAATCACTAGAGAGAAGCTTTCTGAGAGATTGCTTTCTGATGTGTGACTTCATCACACAAAGGTCCACCCTTCCCTTCTAGGAAAACTTTGCTAACACTGTTGTCTTTGATACTGCAAAGTGATATTTGGGAGCACACTGAGGGCTATGGTGAAAAAGGAAATATCCTCAGATCAAAACTGGAAAGAAGCCTTCTGAGAAACTGCGTGGCCATGGGTGAATGCAACTCACAGTGTTCCACTCTTCTCTTCAGTGATCAGTTCACTAACAGAGTTTTCTGGAAATCTACAATTAAATACTTCTTAGAGCAATGAAGCTTACGGTGACAAAGGAAATATCCTCAGAGGAAAACAGGAAAGAAGCTTTCTTAGAACCTTCTTGGTGATATGTGAATTCATTTCACAGAGTTACACTAATGTTTCTTGGAGTAGTCCTTTAACACTGTCTTGGAGGAACATGCGAAAGACTACTTTGGATCACATTGAAGCCTACGCTGATAAAGGAAATATCATCAGTTTAAAACGTGAAAGAAGCTTTCTGAGAAACTTCTTTCTACTCTGTGAATTCATCTCACAGAGTTACACCTTAGACCTCAGGAAGCAGTTTGCTAACACTGTTTTCGTGGAATCTGCAAAGTGATATTTGGGAGCCCGTAGGGGCCCATGGTGAAAAAGGAAATATCGTCAGATCAAAACTGGAAGGAAGCCTTCTGAGAAACTGCATTGCCATTTGTGAATGCAACTCACAGAGTTACACGTTTCTCTTTAGTCATCAGTTTGCTAATAAATTTTTCTGGAAATCTGCAATTATTTACTACTTAGCGCAATGAAGCTTACGGTGACAAAAGAAATATCCTTAGATGAAAAATAGAAAGAAGCTTTCTTAGAAATTTTTTGGTGATGTGTGAATTCATCTCACACTGTTACACTTGTGTTTCGAGGAGCAGTCCATTAACACTGTCTTTGAGGAAACTGAGAAGGGCTTCTTTGGATGGCATTGAGGCCTATGCTGATAAAGGAAATATCATCAGTGCAAAAAGTGAAAGAAGCTTTCTGAGACACATCTTTCTGATTTGTGAATACATCTCACGGAGTTACACCTTAGACCTCAGGATGCAGTTTGCTGACACTCTTTTCTTGGAATACGCAAAGTGATATTTCGGAACCCATAGGGGCCCATGGTGGAAAAGGAAATATCCTCAGATAATAACTAGAGAGATGCTTTCTGAGAGATTGCTTTCTGGTGTGTGACTTCTTCACACAGAGTCCCACTCTTCGCTTCTTGGAACAGTTTGCTAACACTGTTGTCGTGGATTCTGCAACGTGATATTTGGGAGCTCATTGAGGGCTATGGTGAAAAAGTAAATATCCTCAGATCAAAATTGGAAAGAAGCTTTCTGAGAAACTGCGTTGCCATGTGTGAATGCAACTCAAAGAGTAACAGGTTTCTCTTCAGTGATCACCTTGCTAACACAATTTTGGGGCAATCTGCGGTTGGATACTTCTTTGCACAATGAAGCGTACGGTGAAAAAGGAAATATCGTCAGAGGAAAACTAGAGAGAAGCTTTCTTAGAAACTTCTTGGTGATGTGTGAATTCATCTCACAGAGTTCAACTTATGTTTCGTGGAGCAGTCCATTACCACATTCTTTGAGGAACCCTCAAAGGGCTTTTTTGGATCGTATTGAGGCCTACGATGATAAAGGAAATCTCATCAGTTCAAAACGTGAAAAAGGGTCTGAGAAACTTCTTTCTCATCTGTGAATTCATCTCATCGTGTTACAACTTAGAACTCATGGAAGTAGTTTGCTAACACTCTTTTCGTGGAATCTGCAGTGATATTTGGGAGCCCATAGGGGCCCATGGTGAAAAAGGAAATATCCTCACATAATAACTAGAGAGAAGCTTTCTGAGAGATTGCTTTCTGATGTGTGACTTCATCACACAGACTTCCACACTTCCCTTCTTGGAACAATTTGCTTACACTGTTGTCATGGATTCTGCAAAGGGATATTTGGTAGCTCATTGACGGCTATGGTGAAAAAGGAAATATCCTCACATCAAAACTGGAAAGAAGCCTTCTGAGAAACTGCATTGCCATGTGTGAATGCAACTCACAGAGTTACACGTTTCTCTTCAGTGATCAGTTTGCTAACACAATTTTCTGGCAATCTGCAATTGGATACTTCTTAGCACAATGAAGCTTACAGTGACAAAGATAGTATCCTCAGAGGAAAATTAGAGAGAAGCTTTCATAGAAACTTCTTGGTGATGTGTGAATTCATCTCTCAGAGTTACACTTATGTTTCGTGGAGCAGTCCCTTAACACTGTCCTGGAGGAACCTGAGAAGGGCTTTTTGGATCGTATTGTGGCCTACGCAAATAAAGGAAATATCATCAGTTCAAAACGTGAAAGAAGCTTTCTGAGAAACTTCTTTCTCATTTGTGAATTCATCTCACCGAGTTACAACTTAGACTTCAGGAAGCAGTTTGCTAACACTCTTTTCGTGGAATATGCAAAGTGATATTTGGCAGTCCAAAGGGCCCATGGTGCAAAGGAAACATACTCACATAATAACTAGAGAGAAGCTTTATGAGAGATTGCTTTCTGAAGTGTGACTTCATCACACAGAGTTCCACGCTTCCCTTCATGGAACAGTTTGCTCAAACTGTTGTCGTGGATTTTGCAAAGTGATATTTGGGAGCCCAAAGGGTCCCATGGTGAAAAAGAAAATATCATCACATAATACCTAGAGAGAAGCTTTCTGAGAGATTGCTTTTTGATGTGTGAATTCATCACACACAGTTGCAACCTTTACTTCTTGGAACAGTTTGCTTACACTGTTGTCGTGGATTCTGCAAAGGGTTATGTGGTAGCTCATTGAGGGCAATGGTAAAAAAGGAAATATCCTCAGATCAAAACTGGAAAGAAGCCTTCTGAGAAACTGCATTGCGATGTGTGAATGCAACACACACAGTTACACGTTTCTCTTCAGTGATCAGTTTGCTATCATAATTTTTTGGAAATCTGCAACTGGATACTTCTTAGCGCAATGAAGCTTCTGGTGACAAAGGAAACATCCTCAGATGAAAACTAGAAAGAAGCTTTCTTAGAAACTTCTTGGTGATGTGTGAATTCATCTCACAGAGTTACACTTATGTTTCGTGGAGCAGTCCATTAACACTGTCTTTGAGGAAACTGAGAAGGGCTTCTTTGGATCGTATTGAGGCCTACGCTGATGAAGGAAATATCATCAGTTCAAAACGTGAAGGAAGCTTTCTGAGAAACTTCTTTCTGGTCTGTGAATTCATCTCACAGAGTTACAACGTAGACCTCAGGAAGCAGTTTGCTAACACTCTTTTGGTCGAATCTGCAAAGTGATATTTGGGAGCCCATAGGGGCCCATGGTGAAAAAGGAAATATCGTCAGATAATAACTAGAGAGAAGCTTTCTGAGAGATTGCTTTCTGATGTGTGACTTCATCACACAGATTGCCACCCTTCCCTTCTTGGAACAGTTTGCTAACAGTGTTTTCGTATATTCTGCAAAGTGACTATTTTTTGATAGCTCATAGGTGCCCTTGGTGAAAAAGGAATTATCCTCACATAATACCTAGAGAGAAGCTTTCTGAGAGGTTGCTTTCTGAAATGTGACTTCCTCTCACAGAGTTCCACCATTTCCTTCTTGGAATAGTTTGCTAACTCTGTTGTCGTGGATTCTACAAAGTGATATTTAGGAGCCCATAGGGGCCCATGGTGAAAAAGGAAATATCCTCCCTTAATAACGAGAAAGAAGCTTTCTGAGAGATTGCTTTCTGATGTGTGACTTCATCACACAGAGTTCCACCCTGCTCTTCATGGAACAGTTTGCTCACACTGTTGTCGTGGATTCTGGAAAGTGATATTTGGGAGCTCATTGAGGGCTATGGTGAAAAAAGAAATATCCTCAGATCAAAACTGGAAAGAAGCCTTCTGAGAAACTGCATTGCCATGTGTGAATGCAACCCACAGAGCTACACATTTCTCTTCAGTGATCAGTTTGCTAACACAGTTTTCCAGAAACCTGCAATGGGATACTTCTCAGCACAATGAAGCTTAGGGTGAAAAGGAAATATTCTCAAACGAAAACTAGAAAGAAGCTTTCTTAAAAACTCCTTGGCGATGTGTGAATTCATGTCACAGAGTTACACTTTTGTTTCGTGGAGCAGTCCATTCACACTGTCTTTGAGGAACCTGAAAAGGGTTCTTTGGATCGTATTGAAGCCTATGCTGATAAAGGAAATATCATCAGTTCAAAATGTGAAATAAGCTTTCTGAGAAACTTCTTTCTGATCTGTGAATTCACCTCACAGAGTTACAACTTACACCTCAGGAAGCAGTTTGCTGTCACTCTTTTCGTGGAATGTGCAAAGTAATATTTGGGAGCCCATAGGGACCCATGGTGAAAAAGGAAATATCCTCAGATAATAACTAGCGAGAAGCTTTCTGAGAGATTGCTTTCTGATGGGTGACTTCATCACACTGAGTTCCACACTTCCCTTCTTGGAACAGTTTGCTAACACTGTTGTCGTGGATTTTGCAAAGTGATATTTGGGAGCCAATAGGGGCCCATTGTGAAAAAGGAAATATCCTGACATAATAACTAGTGAGAAGCTTTCCTTGAGATTGCTCTCTGAAGTGTGACTTCCTCTCACAGAGTTCCACCATTGCCTTCTTGGAACAGTTTCCTAACCCTGTTATCGTGGATTCTGCAAAGTGATATCTGCGAGCTCATTGAGGGCTATGGTGAAAAAGGAAATATCGTCAGATCAAAACCGGAAAGAAGCCTTCTGAGAAAATGCATTGCCATGTGTGAATGCAACTCACAGAGTTACACGTTTCCTTTCAGTTATCAGTTTGCTATCACAGTTTTCTGCAAATCTGCAATTAGATACTTCTTATCGCAAGGAAGCTTACGGTGACAAAGGAAATACACTAAGATGAAAACCAGAAAGAAGCTTTCCTAGAAACTTCTTGGTGATGTGTGAATTCATCTCACAGAGTTACACTTACGTTTTGTGGAGGAGTCCATTAACACTGTCTTTGAGGAACCTGAGAAGGGCTTTTTGATTCGTATTCAGGACTACGCTGATAAAGGAAATATCATCAGTTCAAAACGTGAAAGAAGCTTTCTGAGAAACTTCCTTCTGGTCTGTGAATTCATCTCAGAGAGTTACACCTTAGACCTCTGGAAGCAGTTTCCTAACACTCTTTTCGTGGAATCTGCAAATTGATATTTGCGAGTCCATACGGGCTCAAGGTAAAAACGGAAATTTCCCCAGATAATAATTAGAGAGAAGCTTTCTGAGAGACTGCTTTCTGAAGTGACTTCATCACACAAAGTTCCACCCTTCCCTTCTTGGAACAGTTTGCTAACACGGTTGTCTTGGATTCTGCCAAGTGATATTTCGGAGCTCATTGAGGGCTATGGTGAAAAAGAAAAAATCCTCATATACGAAGGAGAGAGAAGCTTTCTGGGAGATTACTTTCTGCTGTGTGACTTCATCACACAGAGTTCCACCGTACCCTAAATGGAACAGTTTGCTAACACTGTTGTCGTCAATTCTGCAAAGTGATATTTGGGAGCTCATTGAGGGCTATGGTGAAAAAGGAAATATCCTCAGATAATAATTACAGAGAAGCTTTCTGAGAGATTGCTTTCTGATGTGTGACTTCATCACACAGAGTTCCACCCTTCACTTCTTGGAACAGTTTGCTAACACTGTTGTCGCGGATTGTGCAAGGTGATATTTGGGAGCTCATTGAGGGTTATGGTGAAAAAGGAAATATCCTCAGATCAAAACTGGAAAGAAGCCTTCGGAGAAACTGCATTGCCCTGTGTGAATGCAACTCACAGAGTTACACGTTTCTCTTCAGTGATCAGTTTCTTAACACAGTTTTCTGGAAATCTGCAATGGGAGACTTCTTATGCAATGAACCTCACGGTGACAAAGGAAATATCCTCAGATGAAAACTAGAAAGAAGCTTTCTTAGAAACTTCTTGGTGTTGTGTGAATTCATCTTACACAGTTACACTTATGTTTCGTGGAGCAGTCCAATAACACTGTTTTTGAGGAACCTGAGAAGGGCTTCTTTGTATCGCATTGAGTCCTACGTTGATAAAGGAAATACCATCAGTTCAAAACGTGAAAGAAGCTTTCTGAGAAACTTCTTTCTGTTCTGTCAATTCATCTCACAGAGTTAAAACTTAGACCTCAGTAAGCAGTTTGCTAACACTCTTTTCGTGGAATCTGCAAAGTGATATTTGGAAGCCCATAGGGGCACATGGTGAAAAAGGAAATATCCTCCCATACTAACTAGAGAGAACTTTCTGAGAGATTGCTTTCTGATGTGTGACTTCATCACACGGAGATCCACCCTTCCCTTCTTGGAACAGATTTCTAACACTGTTGTCGTGGATTCTGCAAAGTGGTATTTGGGAGCCCTTAGGGGCCTATGGTTAAAAAGGAAATATCCTCAGATAATAACTAGAGAGAAGCATTCTGAGAGATTGCTTTCTGATGTGTGACTTCATTACATAGAGTTCCACCCTTCCCTTCTTGGAACAGTTTGCTAACACTGTTGTCGGGAATTCTGCAAAGTGATATTTTGGAGCCCATGGGGGCCCATGGTGAAAAAGGAAATATCCTCACATAATAACTAGAGAGAAGCTACTGAGAGATTGCTTTCTGATGTGTGACTTCATCACACAGATTTCCCCCCTTCTCTTTTTGGAACAGTTTGCTAAGAATGTTGTCGTTCATTCTGCAAAGTGATATTTGGGAGCTCATTGAGGGCTATGGTGAAAAAGGAAATATCCTCAGATCAAAACTGGAAAGAAGTCTTCTGAGAAACTGCATTGCCATGTGTGAATGCAACTCACAGAATTACACGTTTCTCTTCAGTGATCAGTTTGCTAACTAAGTTTTCTGGAAATGTGCAATGGGATACTTCTTAGCTCAATGAAGCTTACGGTGACAAGGGAAATATCCTCAGAGGAAAACAAGAAAGAAGCTTTCTTAGAAACTTCTTGGTGATGTGTGAATTCATCTCACAGAGTTAAAATTATGTTTTGGCAGCAGTCCATTAACACTCTTTTTGAGGAACCTGAGAAGGGCTTCTTTGGATCGCATTGAGGCATACGCTGATAAAGGAAATATCATCAGTTCAAAACGTGAAAGAAGCTTTCTGAGCAACTTCTTTCTGATCTGTCAATTCGACTAAAAGAGTTACACCTTAGACCTTAGGAATCAGGTTGCTAACACTGTTTTCGTGGAATGTTCAAAGTGATATTTGGGAGTACATAGTAGGCCATGGTGAATAAGGAATTATCCCCAGATAATATCTAGAGAGAAGCTTTCTGAGAGATTACTTTTTGATGTGTGACTTCGTCACAAAGAGTTCCACCCTTCCCTTCTTTGAACAGTTTGCTAACACTGTTGTCGACAATTCTGCAACGTGATATTTGGGAGCTCATAGGGGCCCATGGTGAAAAACGAAATATCCTCAGATAATAACTAGAGTGAAGCTTTCTGAAAGATTACTTTCCAGTGTGTGACTTCATCACACAGAGGTCAACCCTTCCCTACTTGGAAGAGTTTTCTAACACTGTTGTCCTGGATTGTGCCAAGTGATATTTGGGACCTCATTGAGGGCTATGGTGAAAAAGGAAATCTCCTCAGATAATAACTAGAGAGAAGCTCTCTGAGAGATTGCTTTCTGATGTGTGACTTCATCACCCAGAGTTTCTCCCTTCGCTTCTTAGAACAGTTTGCTAACGCTGTTGTCGTGGATTCTGCAAAGTGATATTTGGGAGCCCATAGGGGACCATGGTTAAAAAGGAAACATCCCCACATAATAACTAGTGAGAAGCTCTCTGAGAGATTGCTTTCTGCTGTGTGACTTCATCACACAGATTTCGAACCTTCCCTTCTTCGAACAGTTTGCTAACACTGTTGTCGTGGATTCTGCAAAGTGATATTTGGGAGCTCTTTGTGGGCTATGGTGAAAAAGGAAATATCCTCAGATCAAATTTGGAAAGAAGCCTTCTGAGAAACTGCAATGCCATGTGTGAATGCAACGCAACGAATTACACGTTTCTCTTCAGTGTTCAGTTTGCTAACAGTTTTCTGGAAATCTGCAATGGGATACTTCGTAGCGCAATGAAGCTTTCGGTGACAAAGGAAATGTATTCAGATGAAAACTAGAAAACTAGCTTTCTTAGAAACTTCTTGGTGATGTGTGAATTCATCTCACAGAGTTACACTTATGTTTCATGGACCAGTCCATTAACACTGTCTTTGAGGAACCTGAGAAGGGCTTCCGTCGATCGTATTGAGGCCTACGCTAATAAATGAAATATCATCATTTCAAAACGTGAAAGAATCTTTCTGAGAACGTCTTTCTGATCTGCGAATTCGTCTCACAGGGTTACAACTTAGACTTCAGGAAGCAGTTTGCTAACACTCTTTTCGTGGAATCTCCAAAGTGATATTTGGGAGCCCATTGGGGCCCATGGTGAAAAAGGAAATGTCCTCGTATAATAAGGAGAGAGAAGCTTTGTGAGCGATTGCTTTCTGATGTGTGACTTCATCAAACAGTGTTCCACCCTTCCCTTCTTGGAACAGTTTGCTAACACTGTTGTCCTGGATTCTGCAAAGTGATATTTGGGAGCTCATTGAGGGCTATGGTGAAAAAGTAAATATCCTCGGGTCAAAACTCGAAAGAAGCCTTCTGAGAAACTGCATTGCCATGTGTGAATACAACTCACAGATTTCCACGTTTCTCTTCAGTGATCAGTTTGCTAACAGTTTTCTGGAAATCTGCAATGGGATACTTCGTAGCGCAATGAAGCTTTCGGTGACAAAGGAAATATCCTCAGATGAAAACTAGAAAGAAAATGTCTTAGAAAGTTCTTGGTTTTTGGCTTTTGCTGCCGTTGCTTTTGGTGTTTTAGATATGAAGTCCTTGCCCATGCCTATGTCCTGAATGGTACTACCTAGATTTTCTTCTAGGGTTTTTATTGTATTAGGTCTAACATTTAAGTCTGTAATCAATCTTGATTCTTATAAGGAGTAAGCAAAGGATCCAGTTTCAGCTTTCTCCTTATGGCTAGCCAATTTTCTCAGCACCATTTATTAAATAGGAATCCCTTTCCCATTTCTTGTTTCTCTCAGGTTTGTCAAAGATCAGGTGGCTGTAGATGAGTGGTATTATTTCTGAGGCCTCTGTTCTGTTCCATTGGTCTATAGCTCTGTTTCAGAAGGCTTCTTTCCAGTATTGATCTGAAGACATTTCCTTTTTCACCATAGCCCTCAATGAGCTACCAAAAATCACTTTGCAGTATCCACAAGAGTGTTAGCAAACTGCTCCAAGTAGGGATGGGTGGAACTCTGTGTGATGAAGTCACACATCGGAATGCAATCCCTCAGAAAGCTTCTCTCTGGTTATTATCTGAGGATATTTCCTTTTTCACCATGGGCCCCTATGGGCTCCCAAATATCACTTTGCAGATTGCATGAAAAGAGTGTGAACTGATGATATTTCCTTTACCAGTGTAGGTCTCAATGCGATCCAAGGAAGCCCTTCTCAGTTTCCTCAAAGGCAGTGTTAATGGACTGGTAAACGAAACATAAGTGTAAATCTGTGAGATGAATTCACACATCACAAAGACGTTATTAAGAAAGATTCTTTCTAGTTTTCATCTAAGGATATTTCCTTTTTCACCGTTGCCTTCAGTGAGCACCCAAATGTCACATTGCAGAATCCACGACAACAGTGTTAGTAAACTATTAAAAGAAGTGAAGGGTGGAACTCTGTGTGATGAAGTCACACATTAGAAGGCAAATTCTCAGAAAGCTTCTCTATAGTTATTATGGGAGTTTATTTCCTTTTTCACCATGGGCCCCGATGGCCTCCCAAATATCACTTTGCAGAATACACGACAACAGTGTTCACAAACTGTTCCAAGAAGGAAAGCGTGTAAATATATGTGATGAAGTCACACATCAGAAAGCAATCTCTCAGAAAGCTTCTCTCTATTTATTATCTGAGGATATTTCCTTTTACACCATGGGCCAGTGTGGGCTCCCAAACTACACTTTGCAGATTCCACGAACAGAGTGTTAGCAAACTGCTTCCTGAGGTCTAAGTTGTAAGTCTGTGAGATGAAATCACAGATCAGAAAGAAGTTTTTCAGAAACCTTCTTTCACGTTTTGACCTGATGAAATTTCCTTTATCAGCGTAAACCTCAATGCGATCCAAAGAAGCCCTTCTCAGGTTCCTCAAAGACAGTGTTAATGGACTGGTCCACGAAACATAAGTGTAACTCTGTGACATGAATTCACACATCACCAAGAAGTTTCTAAGAAAGTTTCTTTCTAGTTTTCCTCTGAGGATATTTCCTTTGTCACCGGAAGCTTCATTGCGCTAAGAAGTATCCCATTGCAGATTTCAAGAAAACTGTGTTAGCAAACTGATCACTGAAGAGAAATGTGTAACTCTGTGAGTTGCATTCACACATGGCAATGCAGTTTCTGAGAAGGCTTCTTTCCAGTTTTGATCTGAGGATATTTCCTTTTTCACCATAGCCCTCAATGAGCTCCCAAATATCACTTTGCAGAATGCACGACAACAGTGTTAGCAAACGGTTCGAAGAAAGAAAGGGTGGAACTCTGTGTGATGGAGTCATACGTCAGAAAGCAATCTCTCAGAAAGCTTCTCTCTATTTATTATGTGAGGATATTTCCTTTTTCACCATGGGACAGTATCGGCTCCCAAATATCACTTTCCAGAAATTACGACAACAGTGTTAACAAACAGTTCCAAGAAGGGAAGAGTGGAACCGTGTGTGTTGATGTCACACAACAGAAAGCAATCTCTCAGAAAGCTTCTCTCTAGTAATTATCTGAGGGTATTTCCTTTTTCACCATGGGCCCCTCTGGGTTCCGAAATATCACTTTGCAGATTCCCCAAAAAAAGTGTTAGCAAACTGCTTCCTGAGGTCTAAGGTGTAACTCTGTGAGATGAATTCGCAGAGCAGAAAGAAGTTTCTCAGAAAGCTTCTTTCACGTTTTAAACTGATGATATTTCCTTTATCAGCGTAGGCCTCAATGCGATCCAAAGTAGTCGTTCGCAAGTTCCTCCAAGACAGTGTTAAAGGACTACTCCAAGAAACATTGGTGGAACTCTGTGAGATGAATTCACGTATCACCAAGAAGGTTCTAAGAAAGCTTCTTTCCTGTTTTCCTGTGAGGACATTTCCTTTGTCACCGTAAGCTTCATTGTGCAAAGAAGTATTTAATTGCAGATTTCCAGAAAACTCTGTTAGTGAACTGATCACTGAAGAGAAGAGTGTGACACTGTGAGTTGCATTCACCCATGGCGACGCAGTTTCTCAGAAGGCTTCTTTCCACTTTTGATCTGAGGATATGTCCTTTTTCACCATAGCCCTCAGTGAGCTCCCAAATATCACTTTGCAGAATCCACGACAACAGTGTTAGCAAACTGTTCCAAGAAGGGAAGGGTGAAATTCTGTGTGATGAAGTCACACATCAGAAAGCAATGTCTCAGAAAGCTTCACTGTAGTTATTAGGTGAGGATAATTCTTTTTTCATCATGGGCACCTATGGGCTTCGAAATATCTCTTCCAGAATCCAAGACAACAGTGTTAGCAAAGTTTTCCTAGAAGGGAAGGGTGGAACTCTGTGTGATGAAGTCACACATCAGAAAGCAACCTCTCAGAAAGCTTCTCTCTAGTGATTATTTGAGGATATTTCCTTTTTCACCATTGGCCCCTATGGGCTCCCAACTATCACTTTGCAGTATCAAAGAACACAGTGTTAGCACACTGTTCCAAGAAGGGAAGGGTGGAACTCTATGTAATGAAGTCACACATCAGAAAGCAATCTCTCAGATAGCTTCTCTCTAGTTATTATGGGAGGATATTTCCGTTTTCACCATGGGCCCCTATGGGCTCCCAAATATCACTTTGCAGAATCCATGACAACATTGTTAGCAAACTGTTCCACGAAGGGAAGTGTGGAACTCTGTGTGATGAAGTCACACATCAGAAAGCAATCTCTGAGAAAGCTTCTCTCTAGTTATTATCTGAGGATATTTACTTTTTCACCAAGGGCTCCTATGGACTCCCAAATATCACTTTGCAGATTCCACGAAAAGAGTGTAAGCAAACTGTTTCCTGAGGTCTAAGGTGTAACATTTTTAGATGAATTCACAGATCAGAAAGAAGTTTCTCAGAAAGCTTCTTTCAGGTTTTGAACTGACGATATTGTCTTTATCAGCGTCGGCCTCAATGGGATCCAAAGAAGCCCTTCTCCGCTTCCTCAAAGACAGTGTTAATGGACTGCTCCATGAAACAAAAGTTTAACTTTGTGAGATGACTTCACACATCACCAAGAAGTTTCTCAGAAAGTTTCTTTCTAGTTTTCCTCTGAGGATATTTCCTTTGTCACCGTAATCTTCCTTGGTTCACTTCCTCACTTCTTAGTAATCTTCACTTCTTAGTATCCCCTTGCAGATTTCCGGAAAACTTTGTTAGCAAACTGATCACTGAAGAGAAACGTGTAACTCTGTGAGTTGAATTCATACATGGCAATGCAGTTTCTCAGAAGCCTTCTTTCCCTTTTTGTTCTGAGGATATTTTCTTTTTCACCATAGCCCTCAATGAGCTCCCAAATATCACTTTGCAGAATCCATGACAACAGTTTTATCAAACTATTCAAGAATGGAAGCGTGGAACTCTGTGTGATGGTGTCACTTCAGAAAGCTTCTCTCTAGTTATTAAGTGAGGATATTTCCTTTTTCACCATGGGCACCTATGGGCTCCTAAATATCACTTTGCAGAATCCACGAGAACAGTGTTCACAAACGGTTCCAAGAAGGGAAGGGTGGAACTCTGTGTGATGAAGTCACACATCAGAAAGCAATCTCTCAGAAAGCGTCTCTCTAGTTAGTTTCTGAGAATATTTCCTTTTTCACCATGTGCCCCTGTAGGCTTCCAAATATCACTTTGCAGATTCCAGGAAAAGAGTGTTAGCAAGCTGCTTCCTGGGGTCTAAGGTGTAACTCTGTGAGATGAATTGACAGATCAGAAAGAAGTTTCTCAGAAAGCTTCTTCCACGTTTTGAACTGATGAAGTTTCCTTTATCAGCGTAGACCTCAATGCGATCCAAAGTAGCCCTTCTCAGGTTCCTCAAAGACAGTGTTAATGGACTGTTCCACAAAACATTAATGTAACTCTGTGAGATGAATTCACACATCACCAAGAAGTTTTCAAGAATGCTTCTTTGTACTTTTCCTCTGAGGATATTTCCTTTGTCACCGTAAGCTTCATTGCGCTAAGAAGTATCCAGTTGCAGATTTCCAGAAAACTGTGTTAGCAAATGGATCACTGAAGAGAAACGTGTAACCCTGTGAGTTGCATTGACACATGGCAATGCTGTTTCTCAGAAGGGTTCTTATCAGTTATGATCTGAGGATATTTCCTTTTTCACCATAGCCCTCAATGAGCTCCGAAATATCACTTTGCAGAATCCACGACAACTGTTCTAGCAAACAATTCCAAAAGCGAAGGGTGGAACTCTGTCTTATGAAGTCGCACATCAGAAAGCAATCTCTCAGAAAGCTTTTTTCTAGTTGTTATGTGAGGATATTTCCTTTTTCACCTTGGGCCCCTATGTCTCCCATATATCACTTTGCAGAATCCACGACAACATGGTTCGCAAACTGTTCCAAGAAGGGAAGTGTAGAACGCTGTGAGATGAATGCACAAATCGTTAAGAAATCTCTCAGAAAGCCTCTCTCTAGTTATTATCTGAGGATATTTCCTTTTTCACCAGGGGGCCCCTCTGGACTCCCCAATATCACTTCGCAGATTCCACGAAAAGAGTGTTAGCAAACTGCTTCCTGAGGAATAAGGTGTAACTCTGTGAGATGAATTCACAGATCAGAAAGAAGTTTCTCAGAAAGCTTCTTTCACGTTTTGAACTGATGATATTTCCTTTTTCAGCGCAGGCCTCAATGCGATCCAAAGAAGCCCTTCTCAGGTTCCTCAAAGACAGTGTTATTGGACGGCTCCACGAAACATAAGTGTAACACTGTGATATGAAATCACACATCACCAAGAAGTTTCTGGGAAAGCTTCTTTCTAATTTTCATCTGATGATATTTCCTTTGTCACCGTAAGCTTCATTGCGCTAAGAAGTATCCCATTGCAGATTTCCAGAAAACTGTGTTAGCAAGGTGATCACTGAAGAGAAATGGCTAACTCTGGGGGTTGCATTCACACATGGTAATGCCGTTTCTCAGAAGGCTTCCTTCCAGTTTTGATCTGAGGATATTTCCTTTTTCACCATAGCCCTCAGTGAGCTCCCAAATATCACTTTGCAGAATCCACGACAACAGTGTCAGGAAACTGTTCCAAGAAGGGAAGGGTGGAACTCGGTGTCATGAAGTCACACATCAGAAATCAATCTCTCAGAAAGCTTCTCTCCAGTGATTATGTGAGGATATTTCCTTTTTCACCATGGGCCCCTATGAGATCCGAAATATCACTTTGCAGAATCCACGACAACAGTGTTAGCAAACTGTTCGAAGACGGGAAGGGTGGAACTCTGTGTGATGAAGTCACACATCAGAAAAGCAATCTCTCAGAAAGCTTCTCTCTAGTTATTATCTGAGGATATTTCCTATGTCAACATTTGCCCCCATGGACTCTCAAATATCACTTTGCAGATTCCACGAAAAGAGTGTTAGCAAACTGCTTCCTGAGGTCTAAGTTGTAACTCTGTGAGATGAAGTCACAGATCAGAAAGTAGTTTCTCCGAAAGTTGCTTTCAGGTTTTGAACTGATGATATTTAATTTATCGGCGTAGGCCTCAATACGATCCAAAGAAGCCCTTCCCAGGTTCCTCAAAGACCGTGTTAAAGGGCTGCTCCATGAAACATAAGTTTAACTCTGTGAGATGAATTCACACATCACCAAGAAGTTTCTAAGAATGGTTCTTTCTAGTTTTCATCTGAGGATACTTCCTTTGTCACTGCAAGCTTCATTGCGCTAAGAAGTTTCCCATTGCACATTTCCAGAAAACTTTATTAGCAAACTAATCACTGAAGAGAATTCTGTAACTCTGTGAGTTGCCTTCACACATGGCAATGCAGTTTCTCAGAAGGCTTCGTTCCAGTTTTGATCTGAGGATATTTACTTTTTCACCATACCCCTCAATGTGCTCCCAAAAATCACTTTGCAGAATCCATGACAACAATGTTATCAAACTGTTCAAAGAAGGGAAGGGTGGAACTCTTTTTGATGAAGTCACACATCAGAGAGTAATCTCTCAGAAACCTTCTCTCTAGTTATTATGTCAGGATATTTCCTTTTTCTCCAGGGCCCCTATGGGCTCCGAAATATCACTCTGCAGATTGCACGAAGATTGTTAGCAAACTGCTTCCTGAGGTCTAAGTTGTACCTCTGTGAGATAAATTCAGAGATCAGAAGGAAGTTTCTCTGAAAGGTCCCTTCACGATTTGAACTGATGATATTTCCTTTATCAGTGTAGGCCCCAAAACGATCCAAAGAAGCCTTTCTTATTTTCCTCAAAGATAGTGTTAAAGGACTGCTCCACCAAACACAAGTGTAACTCTGTGAGATGAATTCACACATCACCAAGCACTTTCTAAGAAAACTTCTTTCTAGTTTTCATCTCAGGATATTTCCTTTGTCACCGTAAGCTTCATTGCGCTAAGAAGTATCCAAATGCAGATTTCCAGAAAACTGTGTTAGCAAACTGATCATGGTAGAGAAACGTGTAATACTGTGAGTTCCCGTCACACATGCCAATGCAGTTACTCAGAAGGCTTCTTTCCAGTATTGATCTGAAGATATTTCCTTTTTCACCATAGCCCTCAATGAGCTACCAAAAATCACTTTGCAGAATCCACAAGAGTGTTAGCAAACTGCTCCAAGTAGGGATGGGTGGAACTCTGTGTGATGAAGTCACACATCGGAATGCAATCCCTCAGAAAGCTTCTCTCTGGTTATTATCTGAGGATATTTCCTTTTTCACCATGGGCCCCTATGGGCTCCCAAATATCACTTTGCAGATTGCATGAAAAGAGTGTTAGCAAACTGCTTCCTGAGGTCTAAGGTGTAACTCTGCGAGATGAATTCACAGATAAGAGAGAAGTTTTTCAGAATAGTTCTTTCACCTTGTGAACTGATGATATTTCCTTTACCAGTGTAGGTCTCAATGCGATCCAAAGAAGCCCTTCTCAGGTTCCTCAAAGGCAGTATTAATGGACTGGTAAACGAAACATAAGTGTAAATCTGTGAGATGAATTCACACATCTCAAAGACGTTATTAAGAAAGATTCTTTCTAGTTTTCATCTAAGGATATTTCCTTTTTCACCGTTGCCCTCAGTGAGCACCCAAATGTCACATTGCAGAATCCACGACAACAGTGTTAGCAAACTATTAAAAGAAGTGAAGGGTGGAACTCTGTGTGATGAAGTCACACATTAGAAGGCAAACTCTCAGAAAGCTTCTCTATAGTTATTATGGGAGTTTATTTCCTTTTTCACCATGGGCCCCGATGGCCTCCCAAATATCACTTTGCAGAATACACGACAACAGTGTTCACAAACTGTTCCAAGAAGGAAAGCGTGTAAATATATGTGATGAAGTCACACATCAGAAAGCAATCTCTCAGAATGCTTCTCTGTAGTTATTATCTGAGGATATTTCCTTTTTCACCATGGGCCACTGTGGGCTCCCAAACTACACTTTGCAGATTCCACGAACAGAGTGTTAGCAAACTGCTTCCTGAGGTCTAAGTTGTAAGTCTGTGAGATGAAATCACAGATCAGAAAGAAGTTTTTCAGAAACCTTCTTTCACGTTTTGACCTGATGAAATTTCCTTTATCAGCGTAAACCTCAATGCGATCCAAAGAAGCCCTTCTCAGGTTCCTCAAAGACAGTGTTAATGGACTGGTCCACGAAACATAAGTGTAACTCTGTGACATGAATTCACACATCACCAAGAAGTTTCTAAGAAAGTTTCTTTCTAGTTTTCCTCTGAGGATATTTCCTTTGTCACCGGAAGCTTCATTGCGCTAAGAAGTATCCCATTGCAGATTTCAAGAAAACTGTGTTAGCAAACTGATCACTGAATAGAAATGTGTAACTCTGTGAGTTGCATTCACACATGGCAATGCAGTTTCTGAGAAGGCTTCTTTCCAGTTTTGATCTGAGGATATTTCCTTTTTCACCATAGCCCTCAATGAGCTCCCAAATATCACTTTGCAGAATGCACAACAGTGTTAGCAAACGGTTCGAAGAAGGAAAGGGTGGAACTCTGTGTGATGGAGTCATACGTCAGAAAGCAATCTCTCAGAAAGCTTCTCTCTATTTATTATGTGAGGATATTTCCTTTTTCACCATGGGACAGTATCGGCTCCCAAATATCACTTTCCAGAAATTACGACAACAGTGTTAGCAAACAGTTCCAAGAAGGGAAGAGTGGAACCGTGTGTGTTGATGTCACACAACAGAAAGCAATCTCTCAGAAAGCTTCTCTCTAGTAATTATCTGAGGGTATTTCCTTTTTCACCATGGGCCCCTATGGGCTTCCAAATATCACTTTGCAGATTCCACAAAAACAGTGATAGCAAACTGCTTCCTGAGGTCTAAGGTGTAACTCTGTGAGATGAATTCACAGAGCAGAAAGAAGTTTCTCAGAAAGCTTCTTTCACGTTTTAAACTGATGATATTTCCTTTATCAGCGTAGGCCTCAATGCGATCCAAAGTAGTCGTTCACAAGTTCCTCCAAGACAGTGTTAAAGGACTACTCCAAGAAACATTAGTGGAACTCTGTGAGGTGAATTCACATATCACCAAGAAGGTTCTAAGAAAGCTTCTTTCCTATTTTCCTATGAGGACATTTCCTTTGTCACCGTAAGCTTCATTTCACAAAGAAGTATTTAATTGTAGATTTCCAGAAAACTCTGTTAGTGAACTGATCACTGAAGAGACGAGTGTAACACTGTGAGTTGCATTCACCCATGGCCACGCAGTTTCTCAGAAGGCTTCTTTCCACTTTTGATCTGAGGATATGTCCTTTTTCACCATAGCCCTCAGTGAGCTCCCAAATATCACTTTGCAGAATCCACGACAACAGTGTTAGCAAACTGTTCCAAGTAGGGAAGGGTGAAATTCTGTGTGATGAAGTCACACATCAGAAAGCAATGTCTCAGAAAGCTTCTCTCTAGTGATTATTTGAGGATATTTCCTTTTTCACCATGGTCCCCTGTAGGCTTCCAAATATCACTTTGCAGATTCCACGAAGAGTGTTAGCAAACTGCTTCCTGGGGTCTAAAATGTAACTCTGTGAGATGAATTGACAGATCAGAAAGAAGTTTCTCAGAAAGCTTCTTCCCCGTTTTGAACTGATGAAATTTCCTTTATCAGCTTAGGCCTCAATGCGATCCAAAGAAGCCCCTCCCAGGTTCCTCAAAGACAGTGTTAATGGACTGTTCCACAAAACATTAATGTAACTCTTTGAGATGAATTCACACATCACCAAGAAGATTCTCAGAAAGCTTCATCTAGTTTTCCTCTAAGTATATTTCCTTTGTCACTGTAAGCTTCATTGCTCTAAGGAGTATCCAGTTGCAGATTTGCAGAAAACTGTGTTAGCAAACTGATCACTGACGGGAACCATGTAGCAATGTGAGGTGCATTTACACATGGTAATGCAGTTTCTCAGAAGGCTTCTTTCCAGTTTTGATCTGAGGATATTTCCTTTTTCACCATAGCTCTCAATGAGATCCCAAATATCACATTGCAGAATCCACGACAACAGTGTTAGCAAACTGTTCCAAAAAGGGAAGTGTGGAACTCTGTGTGATGAAGTCACACATCAAAAAGCAGTCTCTCAGAAAGCTTCCCTCTAGTTATTATGTGGGGATATTTCCTTTTTCACCATGGGTCCCTATGTGCTCCCAAATATGACTTTGCAGAATACTCGACAAAAGTGTTAGCAAATTGTTCCAAGAAGGAAGGGTGGAACTCTGTGTGATGACGTCACACATCAGAAAGAAATCTCTCAGAATGGTTCCCTCTTATTATTCAGTGAGGAAATTTCCTTTTTCACCATGGGACCCTAAGGGCTCCCAACTATCACTTTGCAGAATGCACGACAACAGTGTTAGCAAACTGTTTGAAGAAGGGAAGGGCGCAACTCTGTGCGATGAAGTCACACATCAGAAAGCAATCTCTCAGAAACCTTCGCCCTACTTATTATGTGAGGATATATCCCTTTTCACCGTGGGCCCCTTTGGGCTCCCAAATATCACTTTGCAGTTTCCACGAAAAGAGTATTAGCAAACTGCTTCCTGAGGTCTAAGGTGTAAATTTGTCAGATGAATTCACAGATCAGAAAGAAGTCTCTCAGAAAGCTTCTTTCACGTTTTGAAGTGATGATATTTCCTTTATCAGGCTAGGCTTCAATAAGATCCATAGAAGCGCATCTCAGGTTCCTCAAAGACAGTGTTAATGGACTGCTCCACGAAACATAAGTGTAACTCTGCGAGATGAATTCACACATCACCAAGAACTTTCTAAGAAAGATTCTTTCTAGTTTTCTTCTGAGGGTATTTCTTTTGTCACCGTAAGCTTCATTTCACTAAGAAGTATCAAATTGCAGATTTCCAGGAAACTGTGTTAGCAAACTTATCACTGAAGAGAAACGTGTAACTCTGTGACTTGCATTCACACATGGCAATGCAGTTTCTCAGAAGGCTTCCTTCCTGATTTCATCTGAGGATATTTCCTTTTCACCATAGGCTTCATAGCACTAAGAAGTATCCAACTGCAGATTTCCAGAAAACTGTGTTAGCACACAGATCACTGAAGGCGAACGTGTAACTCTGTGAGTTGCATTCACACCTGGCAATGCAGTCTCTGGGAAGGATTCTATGCAGTTTTGTAATTTCCATTCACAATTGCTTCAAATAGAATAAAATACCTAGGAATCCAACTTACAAGGGATGTAAAGGACCTCTTCAAGGAGAACTACAAACCACTGCTCAGTGAAATCAAAGAGGACACAATCAAATGGAAGAACATACCATGCTCATGGATAGGAAGACTCAATATCGTGAAAATGGCCATATTGCCCAAGGTTATTTATAGATTCAATGCCATCCCCATCAAGCTACCAAAGAGTTTCTTCACAGAATTGGAAAAAACTGCTTTAAAGTTCATATGGAACCAAAAAAGAGCCCGCATTGCCAAGACAATCCTAAGGCAAAAGGACAAAGCTGGAGACGTCACGCTACCTGACTTCAAACTATACTACAAGGCTACAGTAACCTAAAGAACATGGTACTGGTACCAAAACAGAGCTATAGACCAATGGAACAGAACAGAGTCCTCAGAAATAATACCACACATCTACAACCATCTGATTTTTGACAAACCTGAGAGAAACAAGAAATGGGGAAAGGATTCCCTATTTAATAAATGGTGTTGGGAAAATTGGCAAGCCATAAGTAGAAAGCTGAAACTGGATCCTTCCCTTACTCCTTATATGAAGATTAATTCAAGATGGATTAGAGACTTAAATGTTAGACCTAATACCATAAAAACCCTAGAAGAAAATCTAGGTAGTACAATTCAGGACATAAGCATGGGCAAGGACTTCATGTCTAAAACACGAAAAGCAACGGCAGCAAAAGCCAAAAACCAAGAAGTTTCTAAGAATGTTTCTTTCTAGTTTTCCTCTGAGGATATTTCCTTTGTCACCGTAAGCTTCATTGCAGTAAGAAGTATCCCATTGCAGATTTCCAGAAAACTGTGCTAGCAAACTGATCACTGAAGAGAAACGTGTAACTCTGTGAGTTGCATTCACAAATGGCAATGCAGTTTCTCAGAAGCTTCTTTCCAGTTTTGATCTGAGGATATATCCTTTTTCACCATAGCCCTCAATGAGCTCCCAAAAATCACTTTGCAGAATCCACGAAAAGAGTGTTGGCAAACTGTTCCAAGAAGGGAAGGGTGGATCTCTGGGTAATGAAGTCACACATCAGAAAGCAATCTCTCAGAAAGCTTTTGTCTAGTTATTATGTGAGGATATTTCCTTTTCACAATGGGTCCCTATGGGCTCCCAAATACCACTCTGCAGATATCACGAAAATAGTGTTAGCAA
>NC_044569.1:51718410-51834639 GCF_007565055.1 Rhinopithecus roxellana | reverse complement strand
CTCTCTAGTAATTATCTGAGGGTATTTCCTTTTCCCATGGGCCCCTATGGGCTCCAAAATATCACTTTGCAGATTCCACGAAAACATGGTTAGCAAACTAGCTTCCGGAGGTCTAAGGTGTAACTCTGTGAGATGAATTCACAGAGCAGAAAGAAGTTTCTCAGAAAGCTTCTTTCACGTTTTAAACTGATGATATTTCCTTTATCAGCGTAGGCCTCAATGCGATCCAAAGTAGTCCTTCCCAAGTTCCTCCAAGACAGTGTTAAAGGACTACTCCAAGAAACATTAGTGTAACTCTGTGAGATGAATTCACATATCACCAAGAACGTTTCTAAGAAAGCTTCTTTCCTGTTTTCCTCTGAGGATATTTCCTTTGTCACCAGTAAGCTTCATTGTGCTAAGAAGTATTTAATTATAGATTTCCGGAAAAACTCTGTTAGTGAACTGATCACTGAAGAGACGAGTGTAACACTGTTAGTTGCATTCACCCATGGCCACGCAGTTTCTCAGAAGGCTTCTTTCCACTTTTGATCTGAGGATATGTCCTTTTTCACGATAGCCCTCAGTGGCTCCCAAATTCACTTTGCAGAATCCACGACAACAGTGTTAGCAAACTGTACCAAGAAGGGAAGGGTGAAATTCTGTGTGATGAAATCACACATCAGAAAGCAATGTCTCAGAAAGCTTCTCTCTAGTTATTAGGTGAGGATAATTCTTTTTTCATCATGGGCACCTATGGGCTCTGAAATATCACCTTGCAGAATCCAAGACAACAGTGTTAGCAAAGTTTTCCTAGAAGGGAAGGGTGGAACTCTGTGTGACGAAGTCACACATCAGAAAGCAACCTCTCAGAAAGCTTCTCTCCAGTGATTATTTGAGGATATTTCCTTTTTCACCATTTCCCCCTATGGGCTCCCAACTATCACTTTGCAGAATACACGACAACAGTGTTAGCACACTGTTCCAAGAAGGGAAGGGTGGAACTCTATGTAATGAAGTCACACATCACTCTCGACAATATTAGCAAACTGTTCCAATATCACTTTGCAGATCCATGACACATCTTAGAAACTGTTCCGAAGGGAATTGAATCTGTGTGATGAAGTCACACATCAGAAGCATTCTCTAGAAAGCTTCTTCTAGTAATTACTGAGGATATCTTTTTCATCATGGGCACTATGGGCTCCCAAATATCATTGCAGTTCCACGAAAAGAGTGTTTGACTAACTGATTCCTGAGGTCTAAAGGTGTAACCTTTGATGAATTTCACAGATCAGAAAAGAAGTTTCTCGAAAGCGTCTTTCAGGTTTTTCAACTGACGATATTTCCTTTATCAGCGTAGGCCTCAATGGCATACCAAAGAAGCCCTTCTCCGCTTGCCTCAAAGGACATTGTTAATGGAGTGCTCCCACGAAACAAAGGTTTAACTCTGTGAGATGACTTCACACGTCACCAAGAAGTTTCTCAGAAAGTTTCTTTCTAGTTTTCCTCTGAGGATATTTCCTTTGTCACCGTAATCTTCCTTGGTTCACTTTTTCACTTCTTAGTAATCTTCACTTCTTAGTATCCCCTTGCAGATTTCCGGAAAACTTTGTTAGCAAACTGATCACTGAAGAGAAACGTGTGACTCTGTGAGTTGAATTCACACATGGCAATGCAGTTTCTCAGAAGGCTTCTTTCCATTTTTGTTCTGACGATATTTTCTTTTTCACCATAGCCCTCAATGAGCTCCCAAATATCACTTTGCAGAATCCACGACAACAGTTTTATCAAAGTATTCAAGAATGGAAGGGTGGAACTCTGTGAGATGGTCTCACTTCAGAAAGCTTCTCTCTAGTTATTAAGTGAGGATATTTCCTTTTTCACCATGGGCCCCTATGGGCTCCTAAGTATCACTTTGCAGAATCCACGAGAACAGTGTTCGCAAACGGTTCAAGAGGGAAGGTTCTTGTGATGAAGTCAACACAGAAAGCAATCTTCAAACTTCTCTATTATGTGACATATTTCTACCATGCCCCTTAGCTTCCAATCTCAGATTCCACAAAAGAGAGTTAGCAGCTGCTTCTGGGTCTAAAGGACTCTTGAATATGACGATCAGAAGAAGTTTCCAGAACTTTCCACGTTTGAACTGAGAATTAATTTACAGCGTAGACCTCATGCATAAAAAGCTCTTCCCAGGTTCCTCAAAGACAGGTTAGTGGAGCTGTTTCCACAAACATTAATGTAACTCTATGAAATGAATTCATTACATCACAAGGAACATTCTAGAAAGCTTCATCCTAGTTTTCCTATAAGGATATTTCCTTTGTCACTGTAAGCTTCATTGCTCTAAGGAGTATCCATTTGCAGTTTTGCAGAAAACTGTGTTAGCAAACTGATCACTGAAGGGAAACATGTAACACTGTGAGGTGCATTCACACATGGCAATTCAGTTTCTCAGAAGGCATCTTTCCAGTTTTGATCTGAGGATATTTCCTTTTTCACCATAGTTCTCAATGAGCTCCTAAATATCACTTTGCAGAATCCACGACAACAGTGTTAGCAAACTGTTCCAAAAAGGGAAGTGTGGAACTCTATGTGATGAAGTCACACATCAAAAAGGAGTCTCTCAGAAAGCTTCACTCTAGTTATTATGTGGGGATATTTCCTTTTTCACCATGGGTTCCTATGGGCTCCCAAATATCACTTTGCAGAATACTTGACAAGAGTGTTAGCAAATTGTTCCAAGAAGGGAAGGGTGGAACTCTGTGTGATGACGTCACACATCAGAAAGCAATCTCTCAGAATGGTTCTCTCTAATTATTAAGTGAGGAAATTTCCTTTTTCACCATGGGCCCCTAAGGGCTCCCAAATATCACTTTGCAGATTCCACGAAAAGAGTGGATGCAAACTGCTTCCTGAGGTCTAAGGTGTAACTCTGTGAGATGAATTCAAGATCAGAAAGAAGATTCTCATAAATTTTCTTTCAGGTTTTGAACTGATGATATTTCCTTTATCAGCGTACGCCTCAATACGATACAAATAAGCCCTTCTCAGGTTCCTCAAAGACAGTGTCAATGGACTGCTCCACGAATCATAAGTGTATCTCTGTGAGATGATTTCGCACATCCCCAAGAAGTTTCTAGGAACGCTTCTTTCTAGTTTTCATCTGAGGATATTTCTTTTGTCACCGTAACCTTCCTTGCGTTAAGAAGTAGATAATTGCAGATTTCCAGAAAACTGTGTTAGCAAAGTTACCACGGAAGAGAAACGTGTAACTATGTGAGTTGCATTCCCACATGGCAATGCAGTTTCTCAGAAGGCTTCTTTCCAGTTTTGATCTGAGGATATTTCCATTTTCACCATAGCCCTCAATGAGCTCCGAAATATCACTTTGCAGAAACCACGACAACATTGTTAGCAAACTGTTCCAAGAAAGGAACGGTGGCACTCTGTTTGATGAAGTCACACATCAGAAAGCAATCTCTCAGAAAGCTTCGCTCTAGTTATTATGTGAGGATATTTCCTTTTTCACCATGGGTCCGTATGGGCTCCCAAATATCACTTTGCAGATTCCATGAAAAGAGTGTTGGCAAACTGCTTCCTGAGGTCTAAGGTGTAACTGTGTGAGATGAATTCACAGATCAGAAAGAAGTTTATGAGAAAGCTTCTTTCACTTTTTGAAGTGATGATACTTCCTTTATCAGCGTAGGCCTCAAAGCGTCTCAAAGAAGCCCTTCTCAGTTTCCTCAAAGACAGTGTTAATGGACTGCGCAAGGAAACTTCAGTGTAACTCTGTGAGATGAATTCACACATCACCAAGAAGTTTCTACGAAAGCTTCTTTCTAGTTTTCATCTGAGGATATTTCCTTTGTCACCGTAAGCCTCATTGCGCTAAGCAGTATCCCATTGCAGATTTCCAGAAAACTGTTAGCAAACGGATCAATGAAGAGAAACCTGTAAATCTGTGAGTTGCATTCGCACTTGTGAATGCAGTTTCTCTGAAGGCTTCCTTCCAGTTTGGATCTGAGGATATTTCCTTTTTCACCATAGCCCTAAACGAGCTCCCACATATCACTTTGCAGAATCAACGTCAACAGTGTTAGCAAACTGTTCCAAGAAGGGAAGGTTGAAACTCTTTGAGATGAAGTCACACATCAGAAGCAAGCACTCAGAAAGCTTCTATCTGGTTATTATGTTAGGATATTTCCCTTTTTACCATGGGCCCCTATGGGCTCCCAAATCTCACTTTGCAGAATCCACGAAAACAGTGTCAGCAAACTGTTCCACAGGAGGGAAAGGTGCAACTCTGTGTGATGAAGACACACATCAGAAAGGAATCTCTCAGACAGCTTCCCTCTAGTTATTATGTGATGATATTTCCTTTTTCCCCAAGGACCCCTATGGGCTCCCAAATATCACCTTGCAGATTCCACGAAAAGAGTGTTAGCAAACTGCTTCCTGAGATCTAATTTGTAACTCTGTGAGATGAATTCACGTATCAGAAAGAAGATTCTCAAAAAGCTTCTTTCACGTTTTGAACTGATGATATTTCCTTATCAGCATAGGCCTCAATACGATACAAAGAAACCCTTCTGAGGTCCTCAAAGACTTTGTTAATGGACTACTCCACGGAACATAAGTCTAACTCTGTGAGATGAATTCACACATCTCCAAAAACTTTCTAAGAAAGATTCTTTCTAGTTTTCATCTGAGGATATTTCGTCACCGTAAGCTTCATTGCACTAAGAAGTAGCTAATTGCAGATTTCCAGAAAACTGTGTTAGCAAACTGATCACTGAAGAGAAACGTGAAATTCTGTGAGTTGCATTCACACATAGCAATGCAGTTTCTCAGAGGGCTTCCTTCCAGTTTTGATCTGAGGATATTTCCTTTTCCACCATGGGTCCCTATGAGCTCCCAAATATCACTTTGCAGAATCCACGACAACAGTCTTAGCAAACTGTTCCAAGAAGGGAAGGGTGGAACTCTGTGTTTGGAAGTCACACATCAGAAAGCAATCTCTCAGAAAGCTTTCCTCTAGTTATTATGTGAGGATATTTCCTTTTTCACCATGGGCCCCATGGGCTACCAAATATCACTTTGCAGATTCCACGAAAGGAGTGTTTGCAAATTGCTTCCTGAGGTCCAAGTTGTAACTCGGTGAGATGAATTCACAGATCAGAAAGAAGTTTCTCAGAAAGCTCCTTTCACGTTTTGAACTGATGATATTTCCTTATCAGCGTACGCCTCAATACGATCCAAAGAAGCCCTTTTCAAGTTCCTCAAAGACAGTGTTAATGGACTGCTCCATGAAAGATAAGTGTAACTCTGTGAGATGAATTGACACATCACCCAGAAGTTTCTGAGAAAGCTTCTTTCTAGTTTTCACCTTAGGATATTTCCTTTGACACCGTAAGCTTCATTGGGCTAAGAATTATCCAATTGCAGATTTACAGAAAACTGTAGCAAACTGATCAGTGAAGAGAAAAGTGTAACGCTGTGAGTTGCATTCACACATGGCAATGCAGTTTCTCAGAAGGCTTCTTTCCAGTTTTGATCTGAGGATATATCCTTTTTCACCGTAGCCCTCAATGAGCTCCCTAATATCACGTTGCAGAATCCATGACAACAGTGTTAGCATACTGTTCCAAGAAGGGAAGGGTGGAACTCTGTGTGATGAACTCACACATCAGAAAGCAATCTCTCAGAAAGCTTCTCTCTAGTTATTATTTGAGGATATTTTCTTTTTCACCGTGGGCCCCTATGGGCTCCCAATTATCACTTTGCAGATTCCACGAAAAGAGTGGTAGCAACCTGCTTCCTGAGGTCTAAGTTGTAACTCTGTGAGATGAATTCACAGATCAGAAAGTAGATTCTCAAAAAGTTCCCTCACGTTTTGAACTGATGATATTTCCTTTATCAGCGTAGGCCTCACTACGATCCAAAGAAGCCCTTCTCAAGATCCTCAAAGACAGTGTTAATAGAGTGTTCCATGAAACATAAGTGTAACTCTGTGAGATGAATTCACAAATCACCTACAAGTTCCTAGGAAAGCTTCTTTCTAATTTTCATCTGAGGACATTTCCTTTGTCACCGTAAGCTTCAGTGCGCTAAGAAGTATGTAATTGAAGATTTCCAAAAAACTGTGTTAGCAAACTAATCACTGAAGAGAAACGTGTAACTCTGTGAGTTGCATTCCCACATGGCAATGCTGTATCTCAGAAGGCTTCTTTCCAGTTTTGATCTCAGGATATTTCCTTTTTCACCATAGCCATCAATGAGCTCCCAAATATTACTTTGCAGAATCTACGACAACAGTTTTAGCAAACTGTTCCAAAAAGGGAAGGGTGGAACTCTGTGTGATGAAGTCACATATCAGAAAGCAATCTCTCAGAAATCTTCTCTCTAGTTTTTATGTGAGGATATTTCCTTTTTCACCGTGTTCCCCTGTGGGCTCCCAAATATCACTTTGCAGAATACACGACAACAGTGTTAGCAAACTGTTCCAAGAAGGGAAGGGTGGAACTCTGTGTGATGAAGTCACACATCGGAAAGCAATCTCTCAGAAAGCTTTCCTATAGTTATTATGTGAGGATATTTCCTTTTTCACCATGGGCCCCATGGGCTCCCAAATATCAATTTACAGATTCCACGAAAGGAGTGTTTGCAAATTGCTTCCTGAGGTCCAAGTTGTAACTCGGTGAGATGAATTCACAGATCAGAAAGAAGTTTCTCAGAAAGCTCCTTTCACGTTTTGAACTGATGATATTTCCTTAATCAGCGTACGCCTCAATACGATCCAAAGAAGCCCTTCTAAGGTTCCACAAAGACAGTGTTAATGGACTGCTCCACGAAAGATAAGTGTAACTCTGTGAGATGAATTGACACATCACCCAGAAGTTTCTGAGAAAACTACTTTCTAGTTTTCACCTTAGGATATTTCCTTGACACCGTAAGCTTCATTGGGCTAAGAATTATCCAATTGCAGATTTACAGAAAACTATGTAGCAAACTGATCAGTGAAGAGAAAAGTGTAACTCTGTGAGTTGCATTCACACATGGCAATGCAGTTTCTCAGAAGGCTTCTTTCCAGTTTTGATCTGAGGATATATCCTTTTTCACCGTAGCCCTCAATGAGCTCCCTAATATCACGTTGCAGAATCCATGACAACAGTGTTAGCATACTGTCCCAAGAAGGGAAGGGTGGAACTCTGTGTGATGAACTCACACATCAGAAAGCAATCTCTCAGAAAACTTCTCTCTAGTTATTATGTGAGGATATTTAATTTTTCACCATGTTCCCATATGGACTCCCAAATGTCACTTTGCAGATTCCACTAAAAGAGGGTTAGCAAACTGCTTCCTGAGGTCTAAGTTGTATCTCTGTGACACGAACTCACAGATCAGAAAGAAGTTTCTCGGAGAGCTTCTTTCACGTTTTGAACTGATGATATTTCCTTGATCAGCGAATGCCTCAAAGCGATCCAAAGTAGCCGTTCTCACGTTCCTTAAAGGCAGTGTTAATGGACTGCTCCACGAAACATAAGTGTAACTCTGTGAGATTAATTCACACATCACCAAGAATTTTCTAACAAAGCTTCTTTCAAGTTTTCATCTGAGGATATTTCCTTTGTCACCGTAAGCTTCATTGAGCTAAGAAGTATTTATTACAGATTTCCAGAAAACTATGTTAGCGAACTGATCACTGAAGGGACATGTGTAACTCTGTGAGTTGCATTCACCCATGGCCATGCAGTTTCTCAGAAGGCTTCTCTTCAGTTTTGATCTGAGGATATATCCTTTTTCACCATAGCCCTCACTGAGCTCCCAAATATCACTTTGCAGAATCAACGAAAACAGTGTTAGCAAACTGTTCCAAGAAGGGAAGGGTGGAAGTCAGTGTGATGAAGTCACACATCAGAAAGCAATCTCTCAGAAAGCTTCTCTCTAGTGATTATTTGAGGATATTTCCTTTTTCACCATGGGCCCCTAAGGGCTCCCAACTATCACTTTGCAGAATCCACGACAACAGTGTTAGCACACTGTTGCAAGAAGGGAAGGGTGGAACTCTGTGTGATGAAGTCACACATCACAAAGCAATCTCTCAGAAAGCTTCTCTCTAGTTATTATGTGAGGATATTTCCTTTTTCACCATGTTCCCCCCTGGGCTCCCAAATATCATTTTGCAGAATGCACGACAACAGTGTTAGCAACCTGTTCCAAGAACGGAAGGCTGCAACTCTGTGCAATGAAGTCACACATCAGAAAGCAATCTCTCAGAAACCATCTCTCTAGTTATTATGTGAGGATATTTCCTTTTTCACCGTGGGCCCCTATGGGCTCCCAAATATCACTTTGCAGTTTCCACGAAAAGAGTATTAGCAAACTGCTTCCTGAGGTATAAGGTATAAATTTGTCAGATGAATTCACAGATCAGATAGAAGTCTCGCAGAAAGCTTCTTTCACGTTTTGAAGTGATGATATTTCCTTTATCAGGCTAGGCTTCAATAAGATCCATAGAAGACCATCTCAGGTTCCTCAAAGACAGTATGAATGGACTACTCCACGCAACATAAGTGTAACTCTGTGAGATGAATTCACACATCACCAAGAACTTTCTAAGAATGATTCTTTCTAGTTTTCATCTGCGGATATTTCCTTTGTCACAGTAAGCTTCATTGCACTAAGAAGTATCAAATTGTAGATTTCCAGGAAACTGTGTTAGCAAACTTATCACTGAAGAGAAACGTGTAACTCTGTGAGTTGCAATCACACATGGCAATGCAGTTTCTCAGAAGGCTTCTTTCCAGTTTTGATCTGAGGATATGACCTTTTTCACCAAAGCCCTCAATGAGCTCCCAAATATCACTGTGCAGAATCCAAGACAACAGTGTTAGAAATCTGTCGCGAGAAGGAAAGGGTGGAATTCTGTGTGATGCAGTCACACATCAGAAAGCAATCTCTCAGAAGGCTTCTCTCTTGTTATTATGTGAGGATATTTCCTTTTTCACCATGGGCCCTATGTACTCCCAAATATCACTTTGCAGAATCCACGACAACAGTGTTAGCAAACTGTTCCAAGAAGGGATGGGTAGAACTCTGTGTGATGAAGTCACACATCAGAAGGCCATGTCTCAGAAAGCTTCTCTCTAGTTATTATCTGAGGATATTTCCTTTTTGACCATGGGCCCCTATGGGCTCCCAAATAACACTTTGCAGATTCCAGGATAAGAGTGTTAGCAAACTGCTTCCTGAGGTCAAAGTTGTAACTCTGTGAGATGAATTCACCGATCAGAAAGAAGTTTCTCAGAAATCTTCTTTCACTTTTTGAACTGATGATATTTCCTCCATCAGCGTAGGCCTCTATACGACCCGAAGAAGCCCTTCTCAGGTTCCTAAAAGACAGTGTTAATGGACTGCTCCACGAAACATAAGTGTAAGTCTGTGAGATGAATTCACACATCACCAAGAAGTTTCTAAGAAAGCTTCTTTCTAGTTTTCATCTGAGGATACTTCCTTTGTCACCAGAAGCTTCATTGCGCTAAGAAGTATCCCATTGGAGATTTCCAGAAAACTATGTTAGCAAACTGATCACTGAAGAGGAACGTGTAATTCTGTGAGTTGAATTCGCACATGGCAATGCATTTTCTCAGAAGGCTTCCTTTCAGTTTTAATCTGAGGATATTTCCTTTTTCACCATAGCCCTCAAAGAGCTCCCAAGTGTCACGTTGCAGAATCCATGACAACAGTGTTAGAAAACTGTTCCAAGAAGGGAAATGTGGAACTCTGTGTGATGCGGTCACACATCAGAAAGCAATCTCTCTGAAAGCCTCACTCTAGTTATTATGTGAGGATATTTCCTTTTTCATCATGTGCCCCTATGGGCTCCCAAATATCACTTTGCAGAATCCACGACAAGAGTTGTACCAAACTGTTCCAAGAACGGAAGGGTGGAATTCTGTGTGATGAAGTCACACATCAGAAAGCAATCTCTCAGAAAGCTTCTCTCTAGTTATTATCTGAGGATATTTTCTTTTCCACCATGGGCCCCTATGGGCTCCCAAATACCACTTTGCAGATTCCTCGAAAAGAGTGTTAGCAAAATGCTTCCTGGGATATAAGATGTAACACTGTTAGATGAATTCACAGCTCAGAAAGAAATTTCTCAGAAAGCTTTTTCACGCTTTGTGCTGATGGTATCTCCTTTACCAGCGTAGGCCTCAATATGATCCAATAAAGCCCTTCTCAGGTTCCTCAAAAACAGTGTTAATGGACTGCTCCACGAAACATAAGTGTAATTCTGTGAGATGATTTCACACATCACAAAGAAGTTTCTAAGAACGCTTCTTTCACGTTTTCATCTGAGGATATTTCCTTTCTCACCGTAAGCTTTATTGCACTAAGAGGTATTCCCCTGCAGATTTCCACAAAACTGTGTTACCACACTGATAACTGAGGAGAAACGTGTAACTCTGTGAGTTGCATTCACACATGGCAATGCGCTTTCTCAGAAGGCTTCTTTCCAGTTTTGATCTCAGGATATTTCCGTTTTCACCATAGGCCTCAATGAGCTCCCAAATATCACTTTGCAGAATCCACGACAACAGTGTTAGCAAACTGTTCCAAGAAGGGAAGGGTGGAACTCTGCGTGATGAAGTCACACATCAGAAAGGAAACTCTCGGAAAGCTTCTGTCTAGTTATTATGTGAGGATATTTCCTTTTCCCCATGGGCCCCTATGGGCTCCCAAACATCACTTTACAGAATCCACGACAACAGTGTTAGCAAACAGTTCCAGGAAGAAAAACGTGGAACTCTGTGTGATGAAGTCACACATCAGAAAGCAATCTCATAGAAAGCTTCCCTCTAGTTATTATTTGAGGATATTTCGTTTTTCACCATGGGCCCCTATGGGCTCCCAAATATCACTTTGCAGATTCCACTTTCTCAGTAATATTCTTTCACGTTTTGAACTGATGATATTTACTTTTATCAGCGTACGCCTCAATACGATCCAAAGCCATTCGTAGGTTCCTCAAAGACAGTGTTAATGGACTGCTGACGAAACATAAGTGTAACTCTGTGAGAGGAGGTCACACATCACCAAGAAGTTTCTAAGAAAGCTTCTTTCTAGTTTTCATCTGAGGATATTTCCTTTCTCACCGTAAGCTTCATTGCAGCAAGAAGTATTTAATTGCAGATTTCCAGAACTCTGTGTTAGCAAACTGATCACGCAAGAGAAATGTGTAACTCTGTGAGTTGCATTCACACATGGCAATGCAGTTTCTCAGAAGGCTTCATTCCTGTTTTGATCTGAGGATATTTCCTTTTTCTCCATAGCCCTCAATGAGCTCCCAAATATCACGTTGCAGAATCCTCGACATCAGTGTTAGCAAACTCTTCCCAGAAGCGAAGGGTGGAACTCGGTGTGATGAAGTCCCACATCAGAAAACAATCTCTCAGAAAGCTTCTCTGTAGTTATTATATGAGGATATTTCCTTTTTCACCATGGGCCCCTATGGTCTCCCAACTATCACTTTGCAGAATCCACGACAACAGTGTTAGCAAACTGCTTCCTGAGGTCCTAGTTGTATCTCTGTGAGATGAATTCACAGATCAGAAAGCAATCTCTCAGAAAGCTTCTCTCTTGTTATTATCTGAGAATATTTCCTTTTTCACCATGGGCCCCTATGGGCTCCAAAATATCAATTTGTAGATTCAACGAAAAGAGTGTTAGCAAACTGCTTCTGAGGTCTAAAGTGTAACTCTGTGAGATGAATTCACAGATCAGAAAGAATTTTCTCAGAAACCTTCTTTCACGTTTTGAACTGATGATTTTCCTTTATCAGCGTAGGCCTCAATGCGATCCAGAGAAGCCCTTCTCAGGTTCCTCAAAGACAGTGTTAATGGACTGGTCCACGAAACATAAGTGTAACTCTGTGAGATGAATTCACACATCACCAAGAATTTTCTAAGAAAGCTTTTTTGTAGTTTTCATCTGAGAATAGTTCCTTTGTCACCGTAAGCGTCAATGCGCTAAGAAGTATCCCATAGGAGATTTACAGAAAACTGTGTTAGCAAACTGATCACTGAAGAGAATCGTGTAATTCTGTGAGTTGCATTCACACATGGCATTGCAGTTTCTCAGAAGGCTTCGTTCCAGTTTAAATCTGAGGGTATTTCCTTTTTCACCAAAGCCCTAAATGAGCTCCCAAATACGACTTTGCAGAATCCACGACAACAGTGTTAACAAACTGTTACAAGTAGGGAAGGGTGTAACTCTGTGTGATGAAGTCACACATTAGAAAGCAATCTCTAAGGACGCTTCTCTCTAGTTGTTATCTGAGGATATTACCTTTTTAACCATGGGCCCCTATGGGCTCCCAAATATCTCTTTGCAGAATCCATGCCAACAGTGTTAGGAAACTGTTCCAAAAAGGGAAGTGTGAAACTCTGTGTGATGAATTTACACAGCAGAAGGCAATCTCTCAGATAGTTTCTCTCTAGTTATTACGTGAGGATATTTACTTTTCCCCATGGGCCTCTATGGGCTTCCAAATATCACCTTGCAGAATCCACGACAACAGTGTTAGGAAACTTTTCCAAGAAGGGAAGGGTGGAACTCTGTGTGATGAAGTCACACATCAGAAAGCAATGTCTCAGAATGCTTCTCTCTAGTTCTTATCTGAGGATATTTCCTTTTTCACCTTTTGCCCCTAGAGGCTCAGTAATTTCACTTTGCAAATTCCACGAAGAGAGTGTTAGCAAACTGCTTCCTGTGGTCTGAGGTGTAACACTGTGAGATGAATTTACAGATCAGAAAGAAGTTTCTCAGAAAGATTCCTTCACGTTTTGAACTGATGATATTTGCTTTATCAGCGTAGGCCTCAAAACGATCCAAAGAAGCCCTTCTCAGGTTCCTCAAAGACAGTGTTAATGGACTGCTCCATGAAACATAAGTGAAACTCTGTGAGATGAATTCACACATCACCAAGAAGTTTCTAAGAAAGCTTCTTTCTAGTTTTCATCGGAGGATATTTTCTTTCTCACCGTAAGCTTCATTGCACTATGAAGTACCTAATTGCAGATTTCCAGAAAACTGTGTTAGCAAACTGATCACTGAACAGAAACCTGTAACTATGTGAGTTGCATTCACACATGGCAATGCAATTTCTCAGAAGGCTTCCCTCCAGTTTTGATCTGCGGATATTTCCTTTTTCACCATAGCCCTCAATGAGCTCCCAATTATCAAGTTGCAGAATCCATGAGAACAGTGTTCGCAAAGTGTTCCAAGAAGGGAAGGGTGGACCTCTGTGTGATGAAGTCACACATCAGAAAGCAATCTCTCACAAAGCTTCTCGCTACGTTTTTATGAGAGGATATTTCCTTTCTCACCATGGGCCCCTTTTGGCTCCCAAATATCACTTTGCAGAATCCACGAGAACGGTGTTAGCAAACTGTTCCAAGAAGGGAAGGTGGAACTCTGGGTGATGAAGTCACACATCAGAAAAGCAATCTCTCAGAATGCTTCTCTCTAGTTATTATCTGAGGATATGTCCTTTATCACCATGGGCCCTTACGGTCTCCCAAATATCACTTTGCATATTCCACGAAAAGAGAGTGAGCAAACTGCTTCCTGAGGTGTAAGGTGTAACTCTGTGAGATGAAAGAACATATCAGAAAGAAGATTCTCCGAAAGCTGCTTCTAGGTTTTGAACTGATGATATTTCCTTCATCGGCGTAGGCCTCAATACGATCCAAAAAAGCCCTTCTCAGGTTCCTCAAAGACAGTGTTAATGGACTGGTCCCCGAAACATAAGTGTAACTCTGTGAGATGAATTCACACATCACCAAGAAGTTTGTAAAAAAACTTATTTATAGTTTCCATCTGAGGATATCTCCTTTGTCACTGTAAGCTTCACTGCGCTAAGAAGTATCCCATTGCAGATTTACTGAAAACTGTGTTAGCAAACTGATCACTGAAGAGAAACCTGTAACTCTGAGTTGCATTGAAACATGGCAATGCAGTTTCTCAGAAGCCTTCTTTCCAGTTTATATCAGAGGATAATTCCTTTTTCACCATACCCTCAGTGAGCTCCCAAATATCACTTTGCAGAATCCAGGACAACAGTGTTAGCAAACTTTTCCAAGAAGGGAAGGGTGGAACTCTGTGTGGTGTAGTCACACATTAGAAAGCAATCTTTCAGAAAGCTTCTCTCTATTTATTATCTGAGGATATTTCATTTTTCACCCTGGGCCCCTATGGGCTCCCAAATATCCCTTTACAGATTCCACGAAAAGAGAGTTAGGAAACTGCTACCTGAGGTCTAAGGTGTAAGTCTGTGGGATGAATTCACAGATGAGAAAGAAGTTTCTCAGAAAGATCCTTTCACGTTTTGAACTGACGATACTTCCTTTAGCAGCATTGGCCTCAATGCGATCCAAAGAAGCCCTTCTCAGGTTCCTCAAAGACAGTGTTAATGGACTGCTCCTCGGAACATAAGTGTAACTCTGTGAGATGAATTCACAAATCACCAAGAAGTTTTTAAGAAAGCTTCTTTCTAGTTTCCATCTGAGGATATTTCCTTTGTCACCGTAAGCTTCATTGTGCTAAGAAGTATCCCGTTGAAGATTTCCAGAAAACTGTGTTAGCAAACAGATCACAGAAGTGAAACGTGTAACTCTGTGAGTTGTATTCGCACATGGCAATGCAGTTTCTCAGAAGGCTTCTTTCCAGTTTTGATCTGAGGATATTTCCTTTTACACTATAGCCCTCCAAGAGCTCCCCAATATCACTTTGCCGAATCCAGGACAACAGTTTTAGCAAACTGTTCCAAGAAGGGAACGGTGGAACTCAGTGTGATGAAGTCACACATCACAAAGCAATCTCACAGAAAATGTCTCTATTTATTATCTGAGGATATTTCCTTTCTCAACATGGGCCCCTACAGGCTCCCAAATATCACTTTGCAGATTCCAAGAAAAGAGTGTTAGCACACTGCTTAATGAGGTCTAAGGTGTAACACTGTGAGATGAATTCAAAGATCAGAAAGAAGTTTCTCAGAAAGCTTCTTTCACGTTTTGAACTGATGATATTTCCTTTAGCAGCGTAGGCCTCCATGCGATCAAAAGAAGCCCTTCTCACGTTCCTCAAAGACAGTGTTAATGGACTGCTCCATGAAACATAAGTGTAACCCTGTGAGATGAATTCATACATCACCAAGAGGTTTCTAAGAAATCTTCTTTCTAGTTTTCATCTGAGGATATTTCCTTTGTCACCATAAGCTTCATTGCGCTAAGAAGTATCCCATTGCAGATTTCCAGAAAACTGTGTTAGCAAACTGATCACTGAAGAGAAAGGTGAATATCTGTGAGTTGCATTCACACATGGCCATGCAGTTTCTCAGAAGACTTCTTTCCAGTTTTAATGTGAGGATATTTCCTTTTTCAGCATAGCCCTCAATGAGCTACCAAATATCACTTTGTAGAATCCACAACAATACTGTTAGCAAACTGTTCCAAGGAGGGAAGCGTGGAACTCTGTGTGATGAAGTTACCCATCAGAAAGCCACCTGTCAGAAAGCGTCTCTCTAGTTATCACATGAGGATATTTCCTTTTTAAGAATGGGCCCCTATGGGCTCCCAAATATCACTTTTCAGAATCCACCAAAACAGTGTTAGCAAATTGTTCCAAGAAGGGAAGGTTGGAAGTCTGTGTGAAGAAGTCACACATCAGAAAGCAAACTCTCAGAAAGGTTCTCTCTAGTTATTAAGTGAGAATATTTACTTTTTCACAATGGGCCCCTATGGTCTCCAAAATATCACTTTGCAGAACCCACGACAACAGTGGTAGCAAACGGTCGCAAGACGGGAAGGGTGGAACACTGTGTGATGAAGTCACACATCAGAAAGCAATCTCTCAGAAAGCTTGTCACTGGTAATTAAGTGAGGATATTTCCTTTTTCACCATGCGCCCCTAAGGGCTACCAAATATCACTTTCCAGAATCCACGACAACAGTGTTAGCAAACTGTTCCAAGAAGGGAAGTGTGAAAATCTGTGTGATGAAGTCACACATCAGAAAGCAATACCTCAGAAAGCTTCTCTCTAGTTATGATCTGAGGCTATTTCCTTTTTCACCATGGGCCCCTATGGGTTCCCAAATATCACATTGCAGATTCCACGAAAAGAGTGTTAGCAACCTGCTTCCTGAGGTCTAAGGTGTAACTCTGTGAGATGAATTCACCGATCAGAAAGAAGTTTCTCAAAAAGCTTCTTTCACGTTTTGAACTGATGATATTTCCTTTCTCAGTGTTGGACTCAATGCGATCCAAAGAAGCCCTTCTCAGCTTCCTCAAAGACAGTGTTAATGGACTGCTCCATGAAACATAAGTGTAACTCTGTGAGATGAATTCACACGTCACCAAGAAGTTTCTCAGAATGATTCTTTCTAGTTTTCATCTGAGGATATTTCCCTTGTCACCATAACCTTCATTGTGCTAAGCATTATCCAATTGCAGATTTCCAGAAAACTGTGTTAGCAAACTGATCACTGAAGAGAAACATGCAACTCTGTGAGTTCCATTCACACATGGCAGTGCAGTTTCTCAGAAAGCTTCCTCCCAGTTTTGATCTGAGGATATTTCGTTTTTCACTATAGCCCTCAATGAGCTCCCAAATATCACTTTGCAGAATCCACGACAACAGTGTTAGCAAACTGTTCCAAGAAGGGAAGGGGGATCTATGTGTGATGAAGTCACACATCAGAAAGCAATATCTCAGCAAGCTTCTCTTTAGTTGTTATCTGAGGATATTTCCTTTTTCACAATCGGCCCCTAGGGGCCCCAATATATCACTTTGCGGATTCCACGAACAGAGTGTTAGCAAACTGCTTCCTGACATCTAGGCATAAATCTTTTAGGTGAATTCACAGAGCAGAAAGAAGTTTCTCAGAAAGATTCTTTCAGGTTTTGAACCGATGATATTTCCTTTACGAGCGTAGGCCTCAATGATATCCAAAGAAGCCCTTCTCAGGTTCCTCAAAGACAGTGTTAATGGACTGCTCCACGAAACATAAGTGTAACTCTGTGAGATGAAATCACACATCAAAAAGAAGTTTCTACGAAAGCTTCTTTCTAGTTTTCTCTGAGGACATTTCCTTTGTCACCGTAAGCGTCCTTGCGCTAAGAAATATCGCATTGCAGATTTCCTAAAAACCTTGTTAGCAAACTGATCACTGAAGAGAAAGGTGTAACTCTGTGAGTTGCATTCACACACGGCAATGCAGTTTCTCAGAACTCTTCTTTCCATTTTGATCTGAGGATATTTCCTTTTTCACCATAGAGCTCAATGAGCTCCCAAATATCCCTTTGCAGAATCCACGACAACAGTGTTAGTAAACTGTTCCAAGAAGGCAAGGGTGGAGCTCGGTGTGATGAATGCACAAACCAGAAAGAAATCTCTCAGAAAGCTTCTCTCTAGTTTTTATGTGAGGATACTTCCTTTTTCACGATGGGCCCCTATGGACTCCCAAATATCACTTTGCAGATTCCACGAAAAGAGTGTTACCAAACTGCTTCCTGAGGAATGAGTTGTAACTCTGTGAGATTAATACACAGATCAGAAAGAAGTTTCTCAGAAATCTTCTTTCACGTTTTGAACTGATGATATTTCCTTTATCAGCGTAGACCTCAATGCGATCCAAAGAAGCCCTTCTCAGGTTCCTCAAAGACAGTGTTAATGGACGGCTCCAAGAAACGTAAGTGTAAGTCTGGTGAGATGAATTCACACATCATCAACATAGAGATTCTAAGAAAAAGCTTCTTTCTTGTTTCCCCTGAGGATATTCCATTGTCCACCGTAAGCTTCATTGCGCTAAGAAGTATCCCAATGCAGATTTCCAGAAGACTTTGTTAGCAAACTGATCACTGAATAGAAACGTGTATCTCTGTGAGTTGCATTCAACAACATGCAATGCAGTTCTCAGAAGGCTTTCTTTCCATTTTGATCTAAAGATGTTTTCCCTTTTCATTCATCACCCTTTTCACCATAAGCCGCTCAAGGCTCCCAAATATCACTTGTAGAACCACGACACGTGTTAGCAAACTTTAATAGAGGGAAGGGTTGAACTCTGTGTGTTGCAGTCAGAACATAGAAAAGCCAAGTCTCGAGAAAACTTCTTCTCTAGTTATTATCTGGGATATTTCCTTTATCGCCCTTGGCCCTATGGTCTTCCTAAATATCCACTTGAATTCCACGAAAAGAGTGTTTGCAAACTGCTTCCGAAGTCCAAAGTGTACCTCTCTGGGATGATTCACAAATCAAAAGAGTTTCTCATAAGGCGTCTGTTGACTTTTTTTTAACTGATGATATGTCCTTTATCAGCGTAGGCCTCTACAAACAGCAAATTAGCCCTTCCAGGTTCCTCAAAGACAGTTTAATGGACTGCTCCATTAAACTAAGTGTAAACTCTGTTAGATGAATTCACACCACCACAAGAATTCTAAGAAAGCTCTTTTTTCTAGTTTTCCTTCTGAGGATATTTCCTTTGCACCCCTAAAGCGTCATTGCACTAAGAAAGTAATCCAATTGCATATGTCCAAAAGCTGTGTTAGTAAACTGAGCACGGAAGAAAAACGTGTAACTCTGTGAGTTGCACTCCACTTGGCAATGCAGTTTCTCTCAGAAGCTCTTCTTTCCAATTTTTCATCTCAGGATATTTCCTTTTTTCACCATAGAGCTCAATGACTCCCAATATCACTTGGGGTAGAATCCACGACAACAGTGGTTTTTGCAAACTGTTCAAACGGGAAGGGTGGGACTCTGTGTGATGAACGTCACACATTAGAAAACAAATCTCTTAGAAAGCTTCGCTGGTAGTATTATCTGGGATATTTCCGTTTTCATCCACCCATGGGCCCCTATGGCGCCCAAATATCACTTTGCAGCTTGCACGAAAGAGCTGTTAAGCAAACTGCTTCCTGGGAACTCTAGTTGTAACTCTGTGATACGATCACAGAATCAAAAGAAGTTTTTTCTTCCTCATAAAGCTTCTTTTCACGTTTTGAAACGGATGATTTTCCTTATCAGCGAAGGGCCTTCAACGCTCCAAATAAGCTCCTTCTCAGGTTCCTCCAAAGACAGTGTTAATTGACTCCCCTCCACAAACGTAAGTGTAACTCTTTGAGATGAATATCAACCACATCACCATGAATTTCTAAAAGTTTTCTCTCTAGTTTTCATCTGAGGATGATTCCTTTGCCCACCATATCTTCAGTGCGCTAAGAAAGTATCTAATTACAATTTCCAGAAATTTTGGTGTTAGCCCATGACCACTGAAGTGAAACGTTTAAACTCTGTGAGTTGCATTCACACACGTCAATGCAGTTTCTCAGAATGCTTCCCTTTCCAGTTTTTGATCTGAGGATCATTTTCCTTTTTCACCATAGCCCTCAATGAGCCTCCCAAATATCACTTTGCCAGATTCCATGAAAAGAGTGTAGACAACTGCTTCCTGAGGTCTAAGTTGTAAACTCTGAGAGGAATTCACCGATCAGAGAAATATCTCGGAATGTTTCTGTCAACGTTTTGATGAGATTTCTTCCTATATCACCCGTACGCCTACAAAAGGATCCAAATAAGGCATTCTCAGTTCCTCAAAGACAGTGTTAATGGACAGCAACCATGAAACATAAGGTAACTCTGGAGATGAATTCATACAATCACCAAGAAAGTGTCCTAAGGCAAAGCTCTTTCTAGTTTTCATTGAGGATCTCCCTTTGGTCAACCGTAAGCTGGCATTGCGCTAAAAATATCCCATTACAGATTTCTGAAAACTTGTGTTTTAGCAAAGTGATCAACTGAGAGTATCGCTTTAAACTCTGTGATTGCATTCACCTATGCAATGCCTTTTCCTCAGAAGGCCTCTTTCCAATTTAGATCTGATTATATTTTTCTTGCTCCCGTAGCCCTCAATGAGCTCCCAATATCAGTCTGCAGAATCCAGGACAACAATGTCAGCAAACCCGTTCCAAAAGGGAAGGTTGGCAACTCTGTGTGATGAAGTCACACATCAGAAAGCATCTTCTCAGAAAAGCTTCTCTCTAGTTTTATGTGAGGATATTTCCTTTTCACATGGTCCCTCTGGGCTCCCAATATCCACTTTTGCAGAATCCACACACAGTGTTAGAAAACGGTTCCAAGAAGGGAGGTGGAACACTATGTGATGAAGTCACACATCCGAAGCAATCTCTCAGAAAGATTCTCTCTAGTTATATCTGAGGAATATGTCCTTTTCACTGAGCCACTAGCTCCCATATCACTGGTCAGAAATCCACGAAAACAGTGTTTAGTCAACATGTTATCTATGAAGCGAAGGTGGAAATCGTGTGATGAATCAACACATCAGCAAAGCATCTCTCAGAAACTTCTCTCTAATGGTTATTATCCTTTTGTGAGGATTTTCTTCTTTTGGCACCATGGGCCCCTATGGGCTCCCAAATATCCTTGCAGACATAGAAAGGTGTTGGCAAACTGCTTCTCCTGAGGTATAAGTTGTAATACTGTGCAATGGAACTACTCTCATCAAAAAAGAAGTTCTCGAAGAGCCTTCGCTTTCACTTTTATTGACTGACGAATGTTCCTTATCAGGTATGGCTCTCAATGGATCCGAAATACAGCCCTTCCAGGTTCCTCAAAACATTTGTCAGCGACTGCTCCCACGAAAATAAGTGTAACTCGTGAGATGAATTCACACATCTCAATAGAATTTCTAAGATAAGGACTTCATTCAATAGTTCATTTCTGAGGATATTTCCTTTGTCACCGTAAGCACATTGTACCTAAGAAGTATCTAATTGCAGATTTCTCCCATAACTTTGTTAACAAACCTGATCACAATGAAGACATACGGTGATAACTCTGTGAGTTGCTTCCACATTGGCAAGCATTTCTCAGAAGGCTGCTCCATTTGGACTTGATGATATTCCTTTTTCCCCTAGCCCTGCAACTTAGCTCCAAGATACTTAATGAGGATATCCACGACAACAGTGTTAGCAAACGTCTTCAAAGAAGGAAGGGTGATAACCTCTGTGTGATGAAGCCACCGAACAGAAATCCTCCTCAGAAAGTTTCTTCTCTCCTATTCCTTAATGGTGACGGATATCTTTCTTTTCAACGATGGGCCCTTCGGCTCGCCTAACATACATTGGAGAATTACACGAAACACTCTGTTAGCAAATGTTTTCCAAAGAAGGAATGGTGGAACTCTGTGTGATGAAGTCACACATCAGAAAGCAATCTCTCAGAAAGCTTTCTCTCTTCTATTATGTGAAGATATTTCGTTTTCACCAAGGACCCCTTTATCCTCCCAAATTCACTTGGGCAGAATCCACGACAACGGTGTTTACCAACTGTTCCAAGAATGGAAGGTGGAACTCTGTTTGTGATGACGTCACGCATAAAAGTAATCTCTCAGAAAGCTTCCCTTTAAAGTTATTACTGGGGATATTTCCTTATTCACAGGCCTACTAATGTACTCCCAACTATCACTTTGCCACATTCCAACATTCCACGAAAACATTGTTAGCAAACGATTCATAGGTCTAACTTGTACAAGTGTAGATGACTTGACAGAACAAAAAAGTTCTCAGAAAGCCTTCTTCCATTTTTGAAATGAACTGATGATCTTACTTAATTAGCGTAGCCTCAGTACACGATCCAAACAGCCCTTCTAGGTTCCCTCAAGGACAGTGTTAATGGATTGCTCGATTAAACATAGACTAAACTCTGAGGTGAATTCACACATCATCAAGAATTTTTCTAAAAAAGATTTTATTTGTTTTCATCTTAAGTTGTAATTCCTTTGTCAACGTAAGCTTCATTGCACTAAGATGTATCTAATTGCAGATTAACAGAAAACTGTGTTAGCAAACTTATCACTGAAGAGAAACGTGTAACTCTGTGAGTTGCATTCACACATGGCAATACAGTTTCTCAGAAGGCTTCTTTCCAGGTTGATCTGAGGATATTTCCTTTTTCACCGTAGCCCACAAAGAGCTCCCAAATAACACTTTTCATAATCCACGACTACAGTGTTAGCAAACTGTTCCAAGAAGGGAATAGTGGAACTCTATGTGATGAAGTCACACCTCAGAAAGCAATCTCTCAGAAAGCGTCTCTCTCGTTATTATCTGTGGATATTTCCTTTTACACCAGGGGCCCCTATGCGCTCCCAAATATCACTTTGCAGATTCCACGAAAAGAGTGTTAGCAAACTGCTTCCTGAGGTCTAAGTTGTAACTCTGTGAGATGAATTCACAGATCAGAAAGAAGTTTCTCAGAAAACTTCTTTCAAGTTTTGAACTGATGATATTTCCTTTATCAGCGTAGGCCTCAATGCGATCCAAAGAAGCCCTTCTCAGGTTCCTCAAAGACAGTGTTAATGGACTGCTCCATGAAACATAAGTGTAACTCTGTGAGATGAATTCACACATCACCAAGAAGTTTCCAGGAAACCTTCTTTCTAGTTTTCATCTGAGGATATTTCCTTTCTCATCATAAGCTTCATTGCGCTAAGAAAGATCCCATTGCAGATTTCCAGAAAACTCTGTTAGCAAATTGATCACTGAAGAGAAACGTGTAACTCTGTGAGTTGTATTCACACATGGCAATGCAGTTTCTCAGAAGGCTTCTTTCCAGTTTTGATCTGAGGATATTTACTTTTTGACCATAGTCCTCAACGATTTCGCAAATATCACTTTGCAAAATCCACGACAACAGTCTTAGCAAACTGTTCCAAGAAGGGAAGACTGGAACTCTCTGTGATGAGGTCACAAATCAGAAAGCAATCTCTTGAACGCTTCTCTCTAGTTATTATGTGAGGGTATTTCCTTTTGCACCACTGGCCCCATGGGCTCCCAAATATCACTTGGCAGATTCCACAAAAACACTGTTAGCAAACTGCTTCCTGAGGTCTAAGGTGTAACTCTGTGAGATGAATTCACAGATCAGAACCAAGTTCCTCAGACAGCTTCTTTCACGTTTTGAACTGATGATAATTCTTTTATCATCGTAGGCCTCAATGCTATCCAAAGAAGCCTTTCTCAGGATCCTCAAAGACAGTGTTAATGGACTGCTCCACGAAACATAAGTGTAACTGTGTGGGATGAATTCACACATCACCAAGAAGTTTCTGAGAAAGCTTCTTTGTAGTTTTCATCTGAGGATACTTCCTTTGTCATCGTAAGCTTCATTGTGCTTAGAAGTATCCCATTGCCGATTTCCAGAAAACTTTGTTAACAAAGTAATCCCTGAAGAGAAAAGTGTAAATCTGTGAGTTGCATTCACACATGGCAATGCAGTTTCTCAGAAGGCTTCTTTCCAGTTTTGATCTGAGGTTATTTCCTTTTTCACCATAGCCCTCAATGAGCTCCCAATATCACTTTGCAGAATCCACCACAACACTGTTAGCAAACTGTTCCAAGAAGGGAAGGGTGGACCTCTGTGTGATGCAGTCACACATCAGAAAGCAATCTCTCAGAAAGCTTCCTCTAGTTATTATCTGAGGATATTTCCTTTTTCACCATGGGCCCCTATGGGCTCCCAAATATCACTTTGCAGATTCCACGAAAACAGTGTTAACAAACTGCTTCCTGATGTGTAAGTTGTAACTCTGTGGGATGAATTCACAGATTAGAAAGAAGAATCTCAGACAGCTTTTTTCAAGTATTGAATTGATGATATTTCCTTTATCAGCGTAGGCCTCAATAAGATCCAAAGAAGCCCTTCTCAGGTTCCTCAAAACAGTGCTAATGTACTGCTCCACGAAACATAAGTGTAACTCTCTGAGATGAATTCACACATCACCAAGAATTTCCTAGGAAAGCTTCTTTCTAGTTTTCATCTGACGACATTTCTTTTCTCACCGTGAGCTTTATTGCACTAAGATGTATCTAATTGCAGAATTCCAGAAAGCTTTCTTAGCAAACTGATCACTGAAGAGATAGTGTAACTCTGTGATTTGCATTCACACATGGCAATGCAGTTTCTCAGAAGGCTTCTTTCCTGTTTTGATCTGAGGATATTTCCTTTTTCACCATGTTCCCCTATGGGCCCCAAATATCACTTTGCAGAATCCACGACAACAGTGTTAGCAAAATGTTCCAGGAAGGGAAGGGTGGAACTCTGTGTGATGAAGTAACTCATCGGAAACCAATCTCTCAGAAAGCTTCTCTCTAGTTATTATGTGAGAATATTTAATTTTTCACCATGGGCCCCTATGGGCTCCGAAATATCACTTTGCAGATTCCACGAAAAGAGTGGTAGCATACTGCTTCCTGAGGTCTAAGTTGTAAGTCTGTGAGACGAATTCACAGATCAGAAAGAAGATTCTCAAAAAGTTACTTTCACGTTTTGAACTGATGATATTTCCTTTATCAGCATACGCCTCAAAACGATCCAGAGAAGCCCTTCTTAGGTTACTCAAAGACAGTGTTAATGGACTGCTCCATGAAAGAGAAATGTAACTCTGTGAGATGAATTCACACATCACCAAGAAGTTGCTAGGAAAGCTTCCTTCTAGTTTCCATCTGACGACATATCTTTTGTCACCGAGAGCTTCATTGTGCTAACATGGATGTAATTCCAGGTTTCCAGAAAACTGTGTTAACAAACAAACTAATGAAGGGAAACGGGTAACTCTGTGAGTTGCATTCACACATGTCAATGCAATTTCTCACAAGGCTTCTTTCCTGTTTTCATCTGAGGATATTCCTTTTTCACGATGTTCCCCTATGGGCTCCCAAATATCACTTTGTAGAATCCACGACAACAATGTTAGCAAACTGTTCCAAGAAGGGAACGGTGGAACTCTGTGTGATGAAGTCACACATCAGAAACAATCTCTCAGAAAACTTCTCTCTAGTTATTGTGTGAGGATATTTACTTTTACTCCTTGGGCCCCTATGGGCACCCAAATATCACTTTGGAGATTCCACAAAAAGAGGGTTAGCACACTCCTTCCTGAGGTCTATGGTGTAACGCTGTAAGATGAATTCACAGATCAGAAAGAAGCTTCTCTGAAAGCTTCTTTCACGTTTTGAACTGATGATATTTCCTTTATCAGCGAAGGCCTCATTGCCATCCAAAGAAGCCCTTCTCAGGTTCCTCAGAGACAGTGTTAATGGAGTACTCCAGGAAACATAAGTGTAATTCTGTGAGATGAATTCACATATCGCCGAGAAGTTTCTAAGAAAGCTTCTTTCTAGTTTGCTTCTGAGGATATTTCCTTTGTCACCGTAAGCTTCATTGCAGGAAGAAGTATCTAATTGCAGATTTCCAGAAAACTGTGTTAGTAAACTGATCAATGAAGATAAACGTGTATCTCTGTGAGTTGCATTCACACATGGCAATGTAGTTTCTCAGAAGGCTTCTCTCCAGTTTTTATATGAGGATATTTCCTTTTTCACCATAGCCCTCAAAGAGCTCCCAAATATCACCTTGCAGATTCCACGACAACAGTGTTAGCAAACTGTTCCAAGAAGGGAAGTGTGGAACTCTGCGTGATGAAATTACACATCAGAAAGCAATCTCTCAGAAAGCTTCTCTCTAGTTATTATCTGAGGATATTTCCTTTTTCACCATAGCCCTCAATGAGTTCCCAAATATCACTTTGGGGAATCCACGATAACAGTGTTAGCAAACTGTTCCAAGTAGGGAAGTTTGGAACTCTATGCGATGAAGTCACACATCAGAATGCAATCTCTCAGAAGGCTTCTCTCTAGTTATTATCTGAGGATTTTTCTTTTTTCACCATGGGCCCCTATGCGCTCCCAAATATCACTTTGCAGAATACACGACAACAGTGTCAGCAAACTGTTCCAAAAAAAGAAGGGTGGAACACTGTGTGATGCAGTCACACATCAGAGAGCAATCTCTCAGAAAGGTTCTCTGTATTTATTATGTGAGGATAATTCCTTTTTCACCATGGGCCCCTATGGGATCCCAAATATCACTTTGTAGATTCCAAGAAAAGAGTGTTAGCAAACTGCCTCCTCAGGTCTAAGTTGTAAATCTGTGAGATGAATTCACAGATCAGAAAGAGGTTTCTCAGAATGCTTCTTTCACGTTTGGAACTGATGATATTTCCTTTATCAGCGTGGGCCTCAATACGACCCAAGAAGCCCTTCTCAGGTTCCTCAAAGACAGTGTTAATGGACTGCTCCACGAAACATAAGTGTAACTCTGTGAGATGAATTCACACATCACCAAGAAGTTTCTAAGAAGCCTTCTTTCTATCTTTCATCTGAGGATATTTCCTTTGTCAACGAAAGCTTCACTGTGCTATGTATCTCATTGCAGATTTCCAGAAAACTTTGTTAGCAAACTGAACCCTGAAGAGAAAAGTGTAAATCTGGGAGTTGCATTCACACATGGCAATGCAGTTTCTCAGAAGGCTTCTTTCCAGTTTTTATCTGAGGATATTTTCTTTTTCACCATAGCCCTCAATGAGCTCCCAAATATCAATTTGCAGAATCCACGACAACAGTGTTAGCAAACTGTCCCAAGGAGGGAAGGGTTGAACTGTGTGTGATGAAGTCACACATCAGAAAGCAATCTCTCAGAAAACTTCTCTCTGGTTATTAAGTGAGGATATTTTCTTTTTCACCATGGGCCCCTATGGGCTCCGAAATATCACTTTGCAGAATACACGAGAACAGTGTCAGCAAACTGTTGCAAGAAGGGAAGGGTGTAACTCTGTGTGATGAAGTCACACATCAGAAAGCAATCTCTCAGAAAGGTTCTCTGTATTTATTATGTGAGGATAATTCCTTTCTCACCATGGGCCCCTATGGGCTCCCAAATATCACTTTGCAGATTCCACGAAAAAATTGTTAGCAAACTGCATCCTCAGGTCTAAGCTGTAACTCTGTTAGAAGAATTCACAGATCAGAAAGAGGTCTCTCAGAAAGCTTCTTTCACATTTTGAACTGATGATATTTCCTTTATCAGCGTAGGCCTCAATACGATCCGAGAAGCCCTTCTCAGGTTCCTCAAAGACAGTGTGAATGGTCTACTCCACGAAACATAGGTGTAACATTGTGAGATGAATTCACACATCACCAAGATGTTAATAAGAAAGCTTCTTTCTAGTTTAATTTTCTTTTTTTTTATTATACTTTAATTTCTACGATACATGTGCATAACGTGCAGGTTTGTTACATATGTATATTTGTGCCATGTTGGTGTGCTGCACCCATCAACTCGTCAGCACCCATCAATTCATCATTTATATGAAGTATATTTCCCCAATGCAATCCCTCCCCCTTCTCCCCTCCCCATGATAGGCCCCAGTGTCTGATGTTCCCATTCCCGAGTCCAAGTGATCTCATTGTTCAGTTCCCACATATGAGTGAGAACATGCGGTGTTTGGTTTTCTCTTCTTCTGACAGTTTGCTAAGAATGATGGTTTCCAGCTGCATCCATGTCCCTACAAAGGACGCAAACTCATCCTTTTTTATGGCTGCATAGTATTCCATGGTGTATATGTGCCACATTTTCTTAATCCAGTCTGTCACAGATGGACATTTGGGTTGATTCCAAGTCTTTGTTATTGTGAATAGTGCCACAATAAACATACTTGTGCATGAGTCTTTGTAGTAGAATAATTTATAATCCTTTGGGTACATACCCAGTAGTGGGATGGCTTGGTCATATGGTACATCTAGTTCTAGATCCTTGAGGAATTGCCATACTGTTTTCCATAATGGTTGAACTACTTTACAATCCCACCAACAGTGTAAAAGTGTTCCTATTTCTCCACATCCTCTCCAACACCTGTTGTTACCTGATTTTTTAATGATTGCCATTCTAACTGGTGTGAGATGCTATCTCATTGTGGTTTTGATTTGCATTTCCCTGATGGCGAGAGATGATGAGCATTTTTTCATGTGTCTGTTGGCTGTATGAATGTCTTCTTTTGAGAAATGTCTGTTCATATCCTTTCCCCACTTTTTGATGGGGTTGTTTGTTTTTTCTTGTATATTTGTTTGAGTTCTTTGTAGATTCTGGATATTAGCCCTTTGTCAGATGAGTAGATTGCAAACATTTTCTCCCATTCTGTAGGTGGCCTGTTCACTCTGATGGTAGTTTCTTTTGCTTTGCAGAAACTCTTTAGTTTAATTAGATTCCATTTGTCAATTTTGGCTTTTGCTGCTGTTGCTTTTGGTGTTTTAGCCATGAAGTCCTTGCCCATGCCTATGTCCTGAATGGTACTACCTAGATTTTCTTCTAGGGTTTTTATGGTATTAGGTCTAACATTTAAGTCTCTAATCCATCTTGAATTAATCTTCGTATAAGGAGTAAGGAGGGGATCCAGTTTCAGCTTTCTACTTATGGCTAGCCAATTTTCCCAGCACCATTTATTAAATAGGGAATCCTTTCCCCATTTCTTGTTTCTCTCAGGTTTGTCAAAATCAGATGGCTGTAGATGTGTGGTATTATTTCTGAGGACTCTGTTCTGTTCCATTGGTCTATAGCTCTATTTTGGTAACAGTACCATGCTGTTTTGGTTACTGTAGCCTTGTAGTAGAGTTTGAAGTCAGGTAGAACGACGCCTCCATCTTTGTCCTATTGCCTTAGGATTTTCTTGGGAATGCGGGCTCTTTTTTGGTTCCATATGAACTTTAAAGCAGTTTTTTCCAATTCTGTGAAGAAACTCATTGGTAGCTTGATGGGGATGGCATTGAATCTATAAATAACCTAGGGCAGTATGGCCATTTTCACGATATTGATTCTTCCTATCCATGAGCATGGTATGTTCTTCCATTTGTTTGTGTCCTCTTTGATTTCACTGATCAGTGGTTTGTAGTTCTCCTTGAAGAGGTCCTTTACATCCCTTGTAAGTTGGATTTCTAGGTATTTTATTCTCTTTGAAGCAATTGTGAATGGAAGTTCATTCCTGACTTGGCTCTCTGCTTGTCTGTTACTGGTGTATAAGAATGCTTGAGATTTTTGCACATTAATTTTGTATCCTGAGACTTTGCTGAAGTTGCTTGTCAGCTTAAGGAAATTTTGGGCTGAGAAGATGGGGTTTTCTAAATATACAATCATGTCATCTGCAAACAGTTACAATTTGACTTCTTCGTTTCCTAAGTGAATACCCTTGATTTCTTTCTCTTGCCTGATTGCCCTAGCCAGAACTTCCCACACTATGTTGCATAGGAGTGGTGAGAGAGGGCATCCCTGTCTTGTACCAGTTTTCAAAGGGAATTTTTCCAGGTTTGCCCATTCAGTATGATATTAGCTGTGGGTTCGTCATAAACAGCTCTTATTATTTTGAGGTACGTTCCATCAACACCGAATTTATTGAGCGTTTTTAGCATGAAGGGCTGCTGAATTGTGTCAAAAGCCTTTTCTGCATCTATTGAGAAAATCATGTGGTTCTTGACTTTGGTTCTGTTTATATGCTGGATTGTGCTTATTGATTTGTGAATGTTGAACCAGCCTTGCATCCCAGGGATGAAGCCCACTTGATCATGGTGGATAAGCTTTTTGATGTGCTGCTGAATCCGGTTTGCCAGTATTTTGTTGAGGATTTTTGCATCGATGTTCATCAGGGATATTGGTCTAAAATTCTCTTTTTTGTGTGTGTCTCTGCCAGGCTTTGGTATCAGGATGATGTTGGCCTCATAAAATGCGTTAGGGAGGATTCCCTCTTTTTCTATTGATTGGAATAGTTTCAGAAGGAATGGTACCAGCTCCTCCTTGTAACTCTGGTAGAATTCAGCTGTGAATCCATCTGGTCCTGGACTTTTTTTGGTGGGTAGGCTATTAATTGTTGCCTCAATTTCAGAGCCTGCTATTGGTCTATTCAGGGATTCAACTTCTTCCTGGTTTAGTCTTGGGAGAGTGTAAGTGTCCAGGAAATTATCCATTTCTTCTAGATTTTCTAGTTGATTTGTGTAGAGGTGTTTATAGTATTCTCTGATGGTAGTTTGTATTTCTGTGTGGTGGGTGGTGATATCCCCTTTATCATTTTTTATTGTATCTATTTGATTCCTCTCTCTTTTCTTCTTTATTAGTCTTGCTAGCGGTCTGTGAATTTTGTTGATCTTTTCAAAAAACCAACTCCTGGATTCATTGATTTTTTGGAGGGTTTTTTGTGTCTCTATCTCCTTCAGATCTGCTCTGATCTTAGTTATTTTTTGCCTTCTGCTAGCTTTTGAATGTGTTTGCTCTTGCCTCTCTAGTTCTTTTAATTGTGATGTTAGAGTGTCAATTTTAGTTCTTTCCTGCTTTCTCTTTGGGCATTTACTGCTATAAATTTCCCTCTACACACTCTACACACTGCTTTAAATGTGTCCCAGAGATACTGGCATGTTGTATCTTTGTTCTCACTGGTTTCAAAGAACATCTTTATTTCTGCCTTCATTTCGTTATGTACCCAGTAGTCATTCAGGAGCAGGTTGTTCAGTTTCCATGTAGTTGAGTGGTTTTGATTGTGTTTCTTAGTCCTGAGTTCTAGCTTGATTGCACTGTGGTCTGGGAGACAGTTTGTTATAATTTCTGTTCTTTTACATTTGCTGAGGAGTGCTTTACTTCCAATTATGTGGTCAATTTTGGAATAAGTGCGATGTGGTGCTGAGAAGAATGTATATTCTGTTGATTTGGGGTGCAGACTTCTATAGATGTCTATTAGGTCCGCTTGGTGCAGAGATGAGTTCAATTCCTGGATATCCTTGTTAACTTTCTGTCTCGTTGTTCTGTCTAATGTTGACAGTGGAGTGTTGAAGTCTCCCATTATTATTGTATGGGAGTCTAAGTCTCTGTAAGTCTCTAAGGACTCGCTTTATGAACTGGGTGCTCCTGTATTGGGTGCATATATATTTAGGATAGTTAGCTCTTCCTGTTGAACTGATCCCTTTACCATTATGTAATGGTCTTCCTTGTCTCTTTTGATCTTTGATGGTTTAAAATCTGTTTTACCAGAGACTAGGATTGCAACCCCTGCTTTTTTTTGTTCTCCATTTGCTTGGTAGATCTTCCTCCATCCCCTTATTTTGAGCCTATGTGTCTCTGCATGTGAGATGGGTCTCCTGAATACAGCAGACTGATGGGTCTGGACTCTTTATCCAGTTTGCCAGTCTGTGTCTTTTAATTGGAGCATTTAGTCCATTTACATTTAAAGTTAGTATTGTTATGTGTGAACTTGATCCTGCCATTTTGATATTAGCTGGTTATTTTGCTCGTTATTGATGCAGTTTCTTCCTGGCCTCGATGGTCTTTACATTGTGGCATGTTTTTGCAACGGCTGGTACCGGTTGTTCCTTTCCATGTTTAGGGCTTCCTTCAGGGTCTCTCTGAGGATATTTCCTTTGTCACCATAAGTTTCATTGCGCTAAGTATCCCATTGCAGATTTCCAGAAAAATGTGTTAGCAAACTGATCAATGAACAGAAACGTGTAAATCTATGAGTTGCATTCACACAAGGCAATGCAGTTTCTTAGAAGGCTTCTTTCCAGTTTTGATCTGAGGATATTTCCTTTTTCACCATAGCCCGCAATGAGCTCCCAAATATTACTTTGCGGAATCCACGACAACAGTGTAAGCAAACTGTTCCTAGAAGGGAAGGGTGGAACTCTGTGTGATGAAGTCACAGATCAGAAAGCACTCTCTCAGTAAGCTTCTCTCTACTTATTATCTGAGGATATTTCCTTTTTCACCATGGGCCCCTATGGGCTCACAAATATCACTTTGCAGATTCCACAAAAAGAGTGTCAGCACAGTGCTTCCTGAGGTCCATGGTGTAACTTTGTGAGGTGAATTCACAGATCAGAAAGCAGTTTCTCAAAAGCTTTCTTCACGTTTTGAACTGATGATATTTCCTTTGTCAGCGTAGACCTCAATACCATCCAAAGAAGCCCTTCTCAGGTTCCTCAAAGGTAGTGTTAATGGACTGCTCCACGAAACGTAAGTGTAAATCTGTGAGATGAATTCACCCATCACCAAGAAGTTTCCAAGAAAGCTTCTTTCTAGTTTTCATCTGAGGGTATTTCCTTTGTCACCGTAAGCTTCATTGAGCTAAGAACTATCCCATAGCAGATTTCCAAAAAACTGTGTTAGCAAACTGATCACTGAAGGGAAACGTGTAACGCTGTGAGTTGCATTCACACATGGCAATCCAGTTTCTCAGAAGGCTTCTTTCCAGTTTTGATCTGAGGATAGTTATTTTTTTCACCATCGTCCTCAATGAGCGACCAAATATAACTTTACAAAATCCACGACAACACAGTTAGCAAATTGTTCCAAGAAGGGAAGGGAGGAACTCTGTGTGATGAAGTAACCCATCAGAAAGCAATCTCTCAGAAAGCTTCTCTCTAGTTATTAAGTGAGGATATTTCCTTTTTCACCATGGGCCCCTATGGGCTCCCAAATATCACTTTTCAGAATCCACGACAGCAGTGGTAGCAAATTGTTCCAAGAAGGGAAGGGTGGAACTCTGTGTGAAGAAGTCACACATCAGGAAGCAATCTCTCAGAAAGGTTCTCTCTAGTTGTTAAGTGAGGATATTTCCTGTTTTACCATGGGCCCCTATGGGCTCTGAAATATCTCTTCGCAGAATCCATGACAACAGTGGTAGAAAACTGTCCCAAGAAGGGAAGAGTGGAACCCTATGTGATGACGTCACCCATCAGAAAGTAATCTCTCAGAAAGCTTCTCTCTGGTAATTATGTGAGGGTATTTCCTTTTTCACCACCGGCCCCTATGGGCTCCCAAATATCACATTCCAGATTCCATGAAAAGAGTGTTAGCAAACTACTTCCTGAGGTCTAAGGTGTAACTCTGTGAGATGAATTCACAGATCACAAAGAGTTTCTCAGAAAGCTTCTTTCACGTTTTGAACTGATGATATTTCCTCTCTCAGCGTAGGCCTCCATGCGGTCCAAAGAAGCCCTTTTCAAGTTCCTCAAAGACAGTGTTAATGGACTGCTCCACGGAATATAAGTGTAACTCTGTGAGATGAACTCACACATCACCAAGAAGTTTCTAAGAACGCTTGTTGCTAGTTTTCATCTGAGGGTTTTTCCTTTGTCACTGCAAGCTTGATTGCACTAAGCAATATCTAATTGTAGATTTCCAGAAAACTGTGTTAGCAAACTGATCACTGGGGAAAAACTTGTAACACTGTGAGTTGCATTCACACATGGCAATGCAGTGTCTCAGAAGTCTTCTTTCCAGTTTTAATCTGAGGATATATCCTTTTTCACCATAGCCCTCAATGAGCTCCCAAATATCACTTTGCAGAATCCACAACAACAGTGTTAGAAAACTGTTCCAAGAAAGGAAGTGTGAAACTCTGTGTGATGAAGTCACACATCAGAAAGTAATCTCTCTGAAAGGTTCTCTCTAGTTTTTATGTGAGGATCCTTCCTTTTTCACCCTGGGCCCCTATGGGCCCCCAAATATAACTTTGCAAAATCCACGACAACAGTGTTAGCAAACTGTTCCAAGAAGAGGAGGGTGGATGTCTGTGTGATGAAGTCACACATCAGAAAGCAATCTCTCAGAAAGCTTCTCTCTAGTTTTTATGTGAGGATAGTTCCTTTTTGACCCTGGGCCCCTATGGGCTTCCCAATATCACTTTGCAGAATCCACGACAACAGTGTTAGAAAACTGTTCCAAGAAGGGAAGGGTGGAACTCTGTGTGATGAAGTCACACATCGGAAAGCAATCTCTCAGAAAGCTTCTCTCAATTTATTATGTGAGGATATTTCCTTTTTCACCAAGGGCCCCTATGAGCTCCAAAATATCACTTTGCAGTTTCCACGAAATACTCTTAGCAATCTGTTCCAAGAAGGGAAGGGTGGAACTCTGTGTGATGAAGTCACACATCAGAAAGCACTCTCTTAGAAAGCTTCTCTCTAGTTTTTATGTGAGGATACTTCTTTTTGGACCCTGGACCCCTGTGGGCTCCCAAATATCACTTTGCGGAATCCACGACAAGAGTGTTAGCAAAGGAGGGGGCGGAGCAAGATGGCCGAATAGGAACAACTCCAGTCTCCAACTCCCAGCGCGAGCGACACAGAAGACCGGTGATTTCTGCATTTTCAACTGAGGTACTGGGGTCATCTCACTAGGGAGTGCCGGACAATCGGTGCTGGTCAGCTGCTGCAGCCTGACCAGCGAGAGCTGAAGCAGGGCGAGGCATCGCCTCACCTGGAAGCGCAAGGGGGAAGGGGATCCGTTTTCCTAGCCAGGGGAACTGAGACACACAACACCTGGAAAATCGGGTAACTCCCACCCCAATACTGCGCTGTAAGCATACAGGCATTCCAGGAGAATATATCCCACACCTGGCCGGGAGGGTCCCACGCCCACGAAGCCTCCCTCACTGCTAACACAGCAGTCTGCCGCGATCTATCCGCAAGGCAGCAGCGAGGCTGGGGGAGGGGCGCCCGCCATTGCTGAGGCTTAAGTAGGTAAACAAAGCCGCTGGGAAGCTCGAACTGGGTGTAGCTCACAGCAGCTCAAGGAAGCCTGCCTGTCTCTGTAGTCTCCACCTCTGGGGACAGCGCACAGCTGAAGACCAACAGGGGAAGTAGCGGGAGCCGGTGCAGACGCGAACGACTCTGTCTGAAAGCTTTGGGGAGAGCCGCGGATCTCCCAACGCGGAGGTTGAGATCTGAGAACGGACAGACTGCCTGCTCAGGTGTGTCCCTGACCCCTGAGTAGCCTAGCTGGGAGAAATCCCCCACTAGGGGCAGTCTGACACCCCACACCTCACAGGGTGGAGTACACCCCTGAGAGGAAACTTCCAAAGGAAGAATCAGACAGGTACACTCGCTGTTCAGCAATATTCTATCTTCGGCAACCTCTGCTGCTGATACCCAGGCAAACAGGGTCTGGAGTGGACCTCAAGCAATCTCCAACAGACCAACAGAGAGTCCTTCTGACTGTCAGAAGGAAAACTATCAAACAGGAAGGACACCTATACCAAAACCCCATCAGTTCGTCACCACCATCAAAGACCAGAGACAGATAAAACCACAAAGATGGGGAAGAAGCAGGGCAGAAAAGCTGGAAATTCAAAAAATAAGAGCGCATCTCCCCCTGCAAAGGAGCGCAGCCCATCACCAGCAACGGATCAAAGCTGGTCAGAGAATGACTTGGACGAGAGGAGAGAAGAAGGCTTCAGTCCATCAAACTTATCAGAGCTAAAGGAGGAATTACGTACCCAGCGCAAAGAAACTAAAAATCTTGAAAAAAGAGTGGAAGAATTGACAGCTAGACTCATTAATGCAGAGAAGATCATAAACGAAATGACAGAGATGAAAACCATGACACGAGAAATACGTGACAAATGCACAAGCTTCAGTAACCGACTCGATCAACTGGAAGAAAGAGTATCAGCGATTGAAGATCAAATGAATGAAATGAAGCGAGAAGAGAAACCAAAAGAAAAAAGAAGAAAAAGAAATGAGCAAAGCCTGCAAGAAGTATGGGATTACGTAAAAAGACCAAATCTACGTCTGATTGGGGTGCCTGAAAGTGAGGGGGAAAATGGAACCAAGTTGGAAAACACTCTTCAGGATATCATCCAGGAGAACTTCCCCAACCTAGTAGGGCAGGCCAACATTCAAATTCAGGAAATACAGAGAACGCCACAAAGATACTCCTCCAGAAGAGCAACTCCAAGACACATAATTGCCAGATTCACCAAAGTTGAAATGAAGGAAAAAATCTTAAGGGCAGCCAGAGAGAAAGGTCGGGTCACCCACAAAGGGAAGCCCATCAGGCTAACAGCAGATCTCTCGGCAGAAACTCTACAAGCCAGAAGAGAGTGGGGGCCAATATTCAACGTTCTTAAAGAAAAGAATTTTAAACCCAGAATTTCATATCCAGCCAAACTAAGTTTCATAAGTGAAGGAGAAATAAAATCCTTTACAGATAAGCAAATGCTTAGAGATTTTGTCACCACCAGGCCTGCCTTACAAGAGACCCTGAAGGAAGCCCTAAACATGGAAAGGAACAACCGGTACCAGCCATCGCAAAAACTTGGCAAAATGTAAAGACCATCGAGGCTAGGAAGAAACTGCATCAACTAACGAGCAAAATAACCAGTTAATATCATAATGGCAGGATCAAGTTCACACATAACAATATTAACCTTAAATGTTAATGGACTAAATGCTCCAATTAAAAGACACAGACTGGCAAACTGGATAAAGAGTCAAGACCCATCAGTCTGCTGTATTCAGGAGACCCATCTCACATGCAGAGACATACATAGGCTCAAAATAAAGGGATGGAGGAAGATCTACCAAGCAAATGGAGAACAAAAAAAAGCAGGGGTTGCAATCCTAGTCTCTGATAAAACAGACTTTAAACCATCAAAGATCAAAAGAGACAAAGAAGGCCATTACATAATGGTAAAGGGATCAATTCAACAGGAAGAGCTAACTCTCCTAAATATATATGCACCCAATACAGGAGCACCCAGATTCATAAAGCAAGTCCTTAGAGACTTACAAAGAGACTTAGACTCCCATACAATAATAATGGGGGACTTCAACACTCCGCTGTCAACATTAGACAGATCAACGAGACAGAAAGTTAACAAGGATATCCAGGAATTGAACTCATCTCTGCACCAAGCGGACCTAATAGACATCTATAGAACTCTCCACCCCAAATCAACAGAATATACATTCTTCTCAGCACCACATCGCACTTATTCCAAAATTGACCACATAATTGGAAGTAAAGTACTCCTCAGCAAATGTAAAAGAACAGAAATTATAACAAACTGTCTCTCAGACCACAGTGCAATCAAACTAGAACTCAGGACTAAGAAACTCAATCAAAACCGCTCTACTACATGGAAACTGAACAACCTGCTCCTGAATGACTACTGGGTACATAACGAAATGAAAGCGGAAATAAAGATGTTCTTTGAAACCAATGAGAACAAAGATACAACATACCAGAATCTCTGGGACACATTTAAAGCAGTGTGTAGAGGGAAATTTATAGCACTAAATGCCCACAAGAGAAAGCAGGAAAGATCTAAAATTGACACTCTAACATCACAATTAAAAGAACTAGAGAGGCAAGAGCAATCACATTCAAAAGCTAGCAGAAGGCAAGAAATAACTAAGATCAGAGCAGAACTGAAGGAGATAGAGACACAAAAAACCCTCCAAAAAATCAATGAATCCAGGAGTTGGTTTTTTGAAAAGATCAACAAAATTGACAGACCGCTAGCAAGGCTAATAAAGAAAAAAAGAGAGAGGAATCAAATAGATGCAATAAAAAATGATAAAGGGGATATCACCACTGACCCCACAGAAATACAAACTACCATCAGAGAATACTATAAACGCCTCTACGCAAATCAACTAGAAAATCTAGAAGAAATGGATAATTTCCTGGACACTTACACTCTCCCAAGGCTAAACCAGGAAGAAGTTGAATCCCTGAATAGACCAATAGCAGGCTCTGAAATTGAGGCAACAATTAATAGCCTACCCACCAAAAAAAGTCCAGGACCAGATGGATTCACAGCTGAATTCTACCAGAGGTACAAGGAGGAGCTGGTACCATTCCTTCTGAAACTATTCCAATCAATAGAAAAAGAGGGAATCCTCCCTAACTCATTTTATGAGGCCAACATCATCCTGATACCAAAGCCTGGCAGAGACACAACAAAAAAAGAGAATTTTAGACCAATATCCCTGATGAACATTGATGCAAAAATCCTCAATAAAATACTGGCAAACCGGATTCAGCAGCACATCAAAAAGCTTATCCACCATGATCAAGTGGGCTTCATCCCTGGGATGCAAGGCTGGTTCAACATTCGCAAATCAATAAACGTAATCCAGCATATAAACAGAACCAAAGACAAGAACCACATGATTGTCTCAATAGATGCAGAAAAGGCTTTTGACAAAATTCAACAGCCCTTCATGCTAAAAACGCTCAATAAATTCGGTATTGATGGAACGTACCTCAAAATAATAAGAGCTATTTATGACAAACCCACAGCCAATATCATACTGAATGGGCAAAAACTGGAAAAATTCCCTTTGAAAACTGGCACAAGACAGGGATGCCCTCTCTCACCACTCCTATTCAACATAGTGTTGGAAGTTCTGGCTAGGGCAATCAGGCAAGAGAAAGAAATCAAGGGTATCCAGTTAGGAAAAGAAGAAGTCAAATTGTCCCTGTTTGCAGATGACATGATTGTATATTTAGAAAACCCCATCATCTCAGCCCAAAATCTCCTTAAGCTGATAAGCAACTTCAGCAAAGTCTCAGGATACAAAATTAATGTGCAAAAATCACAAGCATTCTTATACACCAGCAACAGACAAGCAGAGAGCCAAATCAGGAATGAACTTCCATTCACAATTGCTTCAAAGAGAATAAAATACCTAGGAATCCAGCTTACAAGGGATGTAAAGGACCTCTTCAAGGAGAACTACAAACCACTGCTCAGTGAAATCAAAGAGGACACAAACAAATGGAAGAACATACCATGCTCATGGATAGGAAGAATCAATATCGTGAAAATGGCCATACTCCCCAAGGTTATTTATAGATTCAATGCCATCCCCATCAAGCTACCAATGACTTTCTTCACGGAATTGGAAAAAACTGCTTTAAAGTTCATATGGAACCAAAAAAGAGCCCGCATTGCCAAGACAATCCTAAGTCAAAAGGACAAAGCTGGAGGCGTCACGCTACCTGACTTCAAACTATACTACAAGGCTACAGTAACCAAAACAGCATGGTACTGGTACCAAAACAGAGATATAGACCAATGGAACAGAACAGAGTCCTCAGAAATAATACCGCACATCTACAGCCATCTGATCTTTGACAAACCTGAGAGAAACAAGAAATGGGGAAAGGATTCCCTATTTAATAAATGGTGCTGGGAAAATTGGCTAGCCATAAGTAGAAAGCTGAAACTGGATCCTTTCCTTACCCCTTATACGAAGATTAATTCAAGATGGATTAGAGACTTAAATGTTAGACCTAATACCATAAAAACCCTAGAAGAAAATCTAGGTAGTACCATTCAGGACATAGGCATGGGCAAGGACTTCATGTCTAAAACACCAAAAGCAACGGCAGCAAAAGCCATAATTGACAAATGGGATCTAATTAAACTAAAGAGCTTTTGCACAGCAAAAGAAACTACCATCAGAGTGAACAGGCAACCTACAGAATGGGAGAAAATTTTTGCAACCTACTCATCTGACAAAGGGCTAATATCCAGAATCTACAAAGAACTCAAACAAATATACGAGAAAAAAACAAACAACCCCATCAAAAAGTGGGGAAAGGATATGAACAGACATTTCTCAAAAGAAGATATTCATACAGCCAACAGACACATGAAAAAATGCTCATCATCACTGGCCATCAGAGAAATGCAAATCAAAACCACAATGAGATACCATCTCACACCAGTTAGAATGGCAACCATTAAGAAGTCAGGAAACAACAGGTGTTGGAGAGGATGTGGAGAAATAGGAACACTTTTACACTGTTGGTGGGATTGTAAACTAGTTCAACCATTATGGAAAACAGTATGGCAATTCCTCAAGGATCTAGAACTAGATGTACCATATGACCCAGCCATCCCACTACTGGGTATATACCCAAAGGATTATAAATTAGTCTACTACAAAGACACATGTACACGTATGTTTATTGCGGCACTATTCACAATAGCAAAGACTTGGAATCAACCCAAATGTCCATCTGTGACAGACTGGATTAAGAAAATGTGGCACATATACACCATGGAATACTATGCAGCCATAAAAAAGGATGAGTTTGCGTCCTTTGTAGGGACATGGATGCAGCTGGAAACCATCATTCTTAGCAAACTATCACAAGAAGAGAAAACCAAACACCGCATGTTCTCACTCATAGGTGGGAACTGAACAATGAGATCACTTGGACTCGGGAAGGGGAACATCACACACTGGGGTCTATCATGGGGAGGGGGGAGGGGGGAGGAGGGAGGGATTGCATTGGGGAGTTATACATGATATAAATGATGAATTGATGGGTGCTGACGAGTTGATGGGTGCAGCACACCAACATGGCATAAGTATACATATGTAACAAACCTGCACGTTATGCACATGTACCCTAGAACTTAAAGTATAATAAAAAAAAAAAAAAAAAAAAAAAAAAAGAGTGTTAGCAAACTGCTTCCTGAGGTCTAAGTTGTAAGTCTGTGAGATGAACTCACTGATCAGATAGAAGTTTCTCAGAAAGCTTCTTTCATGTTTTGAAATTATGAAGTTTCCTTTATCAGCGTAGGCCTCAATGCGATCCAAAGAAGCCCTTCTCAGGTTCCTCTAAGACAGTGTTAATGGACTCCTCCTCGAAACATAAGTGTAACTCTGTGAGATGAATTCACACATCACCAAGAATTTTCTAAGAAAGCCTCTTTCTAGTTTTCATCTGAGCATATTTCCTTTGTCACCGTAAGCTTCATTGCGCTATGAAGTATCTAACTGCAGATTTCCAGAAAACTGTGTTAACAAACTGATCACTGAGGAGAAACGTGTAACTCTGTGAGTTGCATTCACACATGGCAATCCAGTTTCTCAGAAGGCTTCTTTTCAGTTTTGATCTGAGGATGTTTCCTTTTTCTCCATGGCCCTCAGTAAGCTCCCACATATCACTTTGCTGAATCCACGACAACAGTGTTAGCAAACTGTTCCCAGAAGGGACATGTGGAACTCTGTGTGATGAAGTCACACATCAGAAAGCAATCTCTCAGAAAGCTTCTTTCTAGTTATTATGTGAGGAAATTTCCCTTTTCACCTTGAGCCCCAATGGGGTCCCAAATATCACTTTGCAGATTCCATGAAAAGATTGTTAGCAAACTGTTTCCTGAGTTGTAATGTGCAACTCTGTGAGAAGAATTCACAGATCAGACAGAAGTTTCTCAGAAAGATTCTTTCCCGTTTTGAACTGATGATATTTAGTTTCTCAGCGTAGGCCTCAATGCGATCCAAAGAAGCCATTCTCAGGTTCCTCAAAGAGAGTTATTAATGGACTCCTCCAAGAAACATAAGTGTAGGTCTCTGAGATGAAATCACATATCACCAAGCAGTTTCGAAGAAAGCTTCTTTCTATTTGTCATCTGAGGATATTTCCTTTGTCACAGTAAGCTTCGTTGCACTAAGAAGTATGTAAATGCAGATTTCCAGAAAACTGTGTTAGCAAACTGATCCCTGAAGAGAAACGTGTAACTCTGTGAGTTGTATTCAAACATGGCCTTGCAGTTTCTCAGGAGGCTTCTTTGCAGTTTTGATCTGAGGATATTCCTTTTTCACCATGGGCCTCAATGAGCTCCCGCATATCACTTGGCAGAATCCATGGCAACAGTGTTAGCAAACTGTTCCAAGAAAAGTAGGGTGGAACTCTCTGTGATGAAGTCACCCATCAGAAAGCAATCTCTCAGAAAGCTTCTCTCCAGTTATTATGTGAGGATATTTCCTTTTCACCATGGGCCTCTATGGGCTCCCAAATAACACTTTGAGATTCCACGAAAATAGTGTTAGCAAACTGCTTCCTGACGTCCAAGTTGTATCTCTGTGAGATGAACGCACAGATCAGAAAGAAGTTTCTCAGAAAGCTTCTTTCACGTTTTGAACTGATGATATTTTCTTTATCAGCATAGGCCTCAGCACAATCCAAAGTAGCCCTTCTCAGGTTCCTCAAAGACAGTGTTAATGGACTGCTCCACGAAGCATAAGTGTAACTCTGTGAGACTAATTCACACATCACCAAGAAGTTTCTAACAAAGTTTCCTTCAACTTTTCATCTGAGAATATTTCCTTTGTCACCATAAGCTTCATTGGGCTCAGAAGTATTTAATTGCAGATTTCCAGAAACTGTGTTAGCAAACTGATAACTGAAGAGAAACGTGTATCTCTGTGAGTTGCATTCACAAATGGCAATGCAGTTTCTCAGAAGGATTCTTTCCAGTGTTGATTTGAGGGTATTTCCTTTTTCACCGTAGCCCTCAATGAGGTCCCAAATATCACTTTGCAGAATCCTCGACAACAGTGTTAGCAAACTGTTCCAAGAAGGGAAGGGTGGAACTCTGTGAGATGAAGTCACATCAGAAATTAATCTCTCAGAAAGCTTCCCTCTATTATGTGATTATGTGAGGATATTTCCTTTTTTACTATGGGCCCCTATGGGCTCCCAAATATCACTTTGCATATTCCACGAAAACAGTGTTAGCAAACTGCTTCCTGGGATCTAAGTTGTAACTCTGTGGGATGAATTCACAGATCAGAAAGAAGAATGTCAGACAGCATTTTTCAAGTTTTGAATTGATGATATTTCCTTTATCAGCGTAGGCCTCAATACGATCCAAAGAAGCCCTTCTCAGGTTCCTCAAAGATAGTGCTGATGGACTGCTCCAGGAAACATAAATGTAACTCTGTGAGATGAATTCACACATCACCAAGAAGTTCCTAGGAAAGCTTCTTTCTAGTTTCCATCTGTCGACATTTCTTTTGTCACTGTGAACTTCATTGCAGTAAGATGTATCTAATTGCAGATTTCCAGAAACCTTTTTTAGCAAACTGATTACTGAAGAGTAAGTGTAACTCTGTGAGTTGCATTCACACATGGCAATGCAGTTTCACAGAAGGCCTCTTTCAAGTTTTTTTCAGAGGATATTTCCTTTTTCACCATAGCCCTAAATGAGCTCCCAAATATCACTTTGCAGAATCCACGACAACACTGTCAGCAAACTGTTCCAAGAAGGGAAGGGTGAAACTCGGTGTGATGAAGTCACACATGAGAAAGCAATCTCTCAGCAAGCTTCTCTCTAGTTAATATGTGAGGATATTTCCTTTTTCTCCATGGGCCACTACGGGCTCCCAAATATCACTTTGCAGAATCCACGACAACAGTGTTAACAAACTGTTCCAAGAAGGGAAGGGTGGAACTCTGTGTGATGAAGTCACACATCAGAAAGCAATCTCTCTGAAAGCTTCTCTCTAGTTAATATGTGAGGATATTTCCTTTTTCACTATGGGCCCCTATGGGCTCCCAAATATCACTTTGCAGAATCCATGACAACAGTGTTAGCAAACTGTACCAAGAAAAGAATGGTGGAACTCTGTGTGATGAAGTCACACATCAGAAAGCAATCTCTCAGAAAGCTTCTCTCTATTCATCATCTGAGGATATTTCCATTTTCACGATGGCCCCTATGGGCTCCCAATATCACGTTGCAGACTCGACGAAAAGAGTTTCAGAAAACTGCTTCCTGAGGTCCAAATTGTAACTCTGTGAGATGAATTCAGAGATTAGAAAGAAGTTTCTCAGAAAGCTTCTTTCACGTTTTGAACTTACGATATTTCCATTATCAGCCTAGGCCTCAATACAATCCAAAGATGCCCTTCTCAGGTTCCTCAAAGACAGTGTTAATGAACTGCTCCAAAAAACATAAGTGTACCTCTGTGAGATGAATTCACAGATCACCAAGAAGTTTCTAAGAAGGTTTCTTTCTAGTTTTCATCTGAGGGTGTTTCCTTTGTCACCATAAGCTTCATTGGGCTCAGAAGTATGTACTAGCAGACTTCCAGAAAACTGTGTTAGCAAACTGATCACCGAAAAGATATGTGTAACACCGTGATTTGCATTCACACATGGCAATGCAGTTTCTCAGAAGGCTTCTTCCCAGTTTTGATCTGAGGATATTTCCTTTTTCACCATAGCCCTCAATGAGCTCCCAAATATCACTTTGCAGAATCCACGACAACAGTGTTACCAAACTGTTCCAAGAAGTGAAGGGTGAAACTCTGTGTGATGAAGTCACACATCAGAAAGCAATCTCTATGAAAGCTTCTCTCTAGTTGTTATGTGAGGATATTTTCTTTTACACCGTGGGCATCTATGGGCTCCGAAATATCACTTTTCAGATTCCACGAAAAGACTGTTAGCAAGCTGCTTCCTGAGTTCCAATTTGTAACTCTGTGAGATGAATTCAAAGATCAGAAACAACTTTCTCAGAAAGCTTCTTTCACGTTTTGAACTGATGATATTTCTTTTATCAGTGTAGGCCTCAATGCGATCCAAAGAAGCCCTTCTCAGCTTCCTCAAAGACAGTGTTATTGGACTGCTCCACGAAACATAAGTCTAACTCTGTAAGGTGAATTCATACATCACCAAGAAGTTTCTAAGAATGCTTCTTTCTAGCTTTCATCTGAGGATATTTCCGTTGTCACCGTAAGATTCATTGCGCTAAGAAGTATCCAACTACAGATTTCCAGAAAACTGTGTTAGCAAACAGAACACTGAAGGGAAATGTGTAACTCTGTTAGTTGAATTCACACATGGTAATGCAGTTTCTCAGATGGCTTCTTTCCAGTTTTGTTCTGAGGATATTTCCTTTTTCACCATAGCCCTCCATGGGCTACCAAATATCACTTTGCAGAATCCGCGACAACAGTGTTAGCAAACTGTTCCAAGAAGGGAAGGATGGAACTCTGTTTGATGAAGACACACATCAAAAAGCAATCTCTCAGAAAGCTTTTCTCTACTTATTATGTGAGGATATTTCCTTTTTCACCATGGGTCCCTAGGAGCTCCCAAATATCACTTTGCAGAATTGACGACAACTGTGTTAGCAAACTGTTCCAAGAAGCGAAGGGTGGAACTCTGTGTGATGAAGTCAAACATCAGGAAGCAATGTCTTAGAAAGCTTCTCTCTAGTTACTATGTGAGGATATTTCCTTTTTCACCATGGGCTCCTATGGGCTCCCAAATATCACTTTGCATATTCCAAGCAAAGAGTGTTAGCAAACTACTTCCTGAAATCTAAGTTGTAACTCTGTGAGATGAATTCAGAGATCAGAAAGAAGTTTCTCTGAATGCTTCTTTCACCTTGGGAACTGATGTTATTTCCTTTACCAGGGTAGGCCTCAATGTGATCCAAGAAGCCCTTCTCAGGTTCCTCAAAGACAGTGTTAATGGACTGCTCCACGAAACCTAAGTGTAACTCTGTGAGATGACTTCACACATGACCAAAAAGTTTGTAAGAAAGCTTCTTTTTAGTTTTCATCTGAGGATATTTCCTTTGCTCCGTAAGCTTCATTGCACTAAGAAGTATCCCATTGCAGATTTCCAGAAAACTTTGTTAGCAAACTGATCACTGAATAGAAACTTATAACTCTGTGACTTGCATTCACACATGGCAAATCAGTTTCTCAAAATGCTTCTTTCCAGTTTTGATCTGAGGAGATTTCCTTTTTAACCGTAGCCCTCAATGAGCTCCCAAATATCACTTTGCAGAATCCACGACAACAGTGTTAGCAAACTGTTCCAAGGAGGGAAGGGTGGAACTCTGTGTGATGAAGTCACACATCTGAAAGCAATCTCTCAGAAATCTTCTCGCTAGTTATTATGTGAGGATATTTCCTTTTTCACCATGGGCCCCTATGGGCTCCCAAATATAACTTTGCAGTTTCCACGAAAAGAGTGTTAGCAAACTGCTCCCTGAGGTCTAAGATGGAGGTCTGTGAGATGAACTCACTAATCAGAAAGAAGTTCCTCAGAAAGCTTCTATTACGTTGTGAACTGGTGAAATTTCCGTAATCAGCTTTGGCCTCAAAGCGATCCAAAGAAGCCCTTCACAGGTTCCTCAAAGACAGTGTTAATGGACTGCTCCACGAAACATAAGTGTAACACTGTGAGTTGAATTCACACATCACCAAGAAGTTTCTAAGAAACCTTCTTTCCAGGTTTCATCTTAGGTTATTTCCTTTGTCACCGTAAGCTTCATTGCGCTATGAAGTATCTAATTGCAGATTTCCAGAAAACTGTGTTCACAAACCAATCACTGAAGAGAAACGTGTAACTCTGTGAGTTGCATTCACACATGGCAATGCAGTTTCTCAGAAGGCATCTTTCCAGTTTTAACCTGAGGATATTTCCTTTTTCACCATAGCCCTCAATGAGCTCCCAAATATCACTTTGCAGAATTCACGACAACAGTGTTAAAAACTGTTCCAAGAAGGGAAGGGTGGAACCCTGCGTGATGATGTCACACATCAGAAGGCAATCTCTCAGAAAGCTACTGTCTAGGTTTTATGTGAGGATATTTCCTTTTTCACCATGGACCTCTATGGGCTCCCAAATGTCACTTTGCAGTTTCCACGAAAAGAGTGTTAGCAAACTGCTTCCTGAGGTCGAAGTTCTAAGTCTGCAAGATGAACTCACTGATCAGAAAGAAGTTTCTCAGAAAGCTTCTTTCACGTTTTCAACTGATGAAATTTCCATTATCAGCGTAGGCCTCAATGCGATCCAAAGAAGCCCTTCTCAGGTTCCTCATAGACAGTGTTAATGGACTGCTCCACGAAACATAAGTGTAACTCTGTGAGATGAATTCACACATTACCTAGAATTTTCTAAGAAAGCTTCTTTCTAGTTTTCATCTGAGTATATTTACATTGTCCTCATAAGCTTCATTGCGCCATGAAGTATTTAATTGCAGATTTCCAGAAAACTGGGTTAACAAACTGATCACTGAAGAGAAACGTGTAACTCTGTGAGTTGCATTCACACATGGCAATGCAGTTTCTCAGAAAGTTTCTTTCCAGTTTAAATCTGAGGATGTTTCCTTTTTCACCATAGCCCTCAATAAGCTCCCAAATATCACTTTGAGGAATCCACGACAACAGTGTGAGCAAACTGTTCCTAGAAGGGACAGGTGGAACTCTGTGTGATGAAGTCACATATCAGAAAGCAATCTCTCAGAAAGCTTCTCTCTAGTTTTTATGTGAGGATACTTCCTTTTTCACCATGGGCCCCTATGGGCTCCCAAATATCACTTTGCAGAATCCAAGAAAACGGTGTTAGCAAACTGTTCCAAGAAGGGAAGGGTGGAGCTCTGTGTGAGGAATTCACATATCAGAAAGCAATCTCTCAGAAATCTTTTCTCTAGTTATTATGTGAGGATATTTCCTTTTTCACCATGGGCGCCTGTGGGCTCCCAAATATCACTTTGCAGAATCCACGACAACAGTGTTAGCAAACAGTTCCAAGAAGGGAAGGGTGGAACTCTGTGTGATGAAGTCACATATCAGAAAGCAATCTCTCAGAAAGCTTCTCTCTAGTTATTATGTGAGGATATTTCCTTTTTCACCATGAGCCCCTATGGGCTCCCAAATATCCCTTTGCAGTTTCCACTAAAAGAGTGTTGGCAGAATGCTTCCTGAGGCCTAAGTTGTAAGTCTGTGAGATGAACTCACTGATCAGAAAGAAGTTTCTCAGAAAGCCTCTTTCACGTTTTGAACTGATGAAATTTCTTTATCAGCGTAGGCCTCAATGCGATCCAAAGAAGCCCTTGTCAGGTTCCTCAAAGACAGTGTTAATGGACTGCTCCACGAAACATAAGTGTAACTCTGTGAGATGAATTCACACATCACCTAGAATTTTCTAAGAAAGCTTCATTCCAGTTTTCGTCTGAGGATATTTCGTTTGTCACCGTAAGCCACTTTTCGCTATGAGATATGTAATTGCAGATTTCTAGAATTGTGTTAACAAACTGATCACTGAAGAGAAACGTGTAACTCTGTGAGTTGCATTCACACATGGCAATGCAGCTTCTCAGAAGGCTTCTTTCCAATTTTAATCTGAGGATAATTCCTTTTTCACCGTAGCCCTCAACCAGCTCCCAAATATCACTTTGAGGAATCCACGACAACAGTGTTAGCAGACTGTTCCAAGAAGGGGAGGGTGGAACTCTGTGTGATGAAGTCACATATCCGAAAGAAATCTCTCAGAAAGTTTCTCTCCTGTTTTTATGTGAGGATACTTCCTTTTCTTCCGTGGGCCCCTTTGGGCTCCCTAATATCACATTGCAGAATCCACGACAACAGTCTTAGCAAACTGTTCCAAGAAGGGAATGGTGGAACTCTGTGTGATGAAGTCACACATCAGAAAGCAATCTCTCAGAAAGCTTCTTTCTAGTTATTATGTGAGGATATTTCCTTTTTCACCATGGGCCCCTATGGGCTCCCAAATATCACTTTGCAGTTTCCATGATAAGAGTGTTAGTAAATTGCTTCCTGAAGTCTAAGTTGTAAGTCTGTGAGATGAACTCACTGATCAGAAAGATGTTTCCCAGAAAGCTTCTTTCACGTTTTGAAATGATGAAATTTCCTTTGTCAGCGTAGGCCTCAATGCGATCCAAAGAATCCCTTCTCAGGTTTCTCAAAGACATTGTTAATGGACTGCTCCACGAAACATAAGTGTAACTCTGTGAGATGAATTCACACATCACCAAAAAGTTTCTAAGAAACCTTCTTTCTAGTTTTCTTCTGAGGATATTTCCTTTATCACCATAAGCTTCATTGCGCTAGGAAGTATCTAATTGCAGATTTCCAGAAAACAGTGTTAACAAACTGATCACTGAGGAGAAAAGTGTAACTCTATGAGTTGCATTCATACATGGCAATGCAGCTTCCCAGAAGGCTTCTTTCCAGTTTTAATCCGAGGATAATTCTTTTTTCAACATAGCCCTCAATGAGCTCCCAAATATCACTTTGAGGAATCCATGACAACAGTGTTAGCAAACTGTTCCTTGTAGGGAAGGGTGGAACTCTGTGTGATTAAGTCACATTTCAGAAAGCAATCTCTCAGAAAGCTTCTCTCTAGTTTTCATGTGAGGATACTTCCTTTATCACCGTGGGCCCCTATGGGCTCCCAAATATCACTTTGCAGAAGCCACGACAACAGTGTTAGCAAACTGCTCCAAGAAGGGAAGGGTGGAACTCTGGGGGATGAATTCACACATCAGAAAGCAATCTCTCAGTAAACTTCTCTCCGGATCTTATGTGAGGATATTTCCTTTTTCACCATGGGCCCCGATGGGCTCCCAAATATCACTTTGCAGAATCCACGACAGCAGTTTTATCAAACTGTTCCAAGAAGGGAAGGGTGGAACTCTGTGTGATGAAGTCACACATCAGAAAGCAACCTCTAAGAAAGCTTCTCTCTAGTTATTCTGTGAGGATGTTTCCTTTTTCACCATGGTCCCCTATGGGCTCCCAAATATCACTTTGCAGTTTCCACGAAAAGAGGGTGAGCAAACTGCTTCCTGAGGTATACGTTGTAAGTCCGTGAGATGAACTCTGTGATCAGAAAGAAGTTTCTCAGAAAGCTTCTTTCACGTTTTGAACTGTAGTTATTATGTAATGATATTTCCCTTTTCACCATGGGCCCATATGGCTCCCAAATATCACTTTGCAGTTTCCACGAAAAGAGATTTAGCAAACTGCTTCCTGGGGTCTAAGTTGTAAGATGAATTCACTGCTCAGAAAGAAGTTTCTCAGAAAGGTTCTTTCACGTTTTGAACTGATGAAATTTCCTTTATCAGCATAGGCCTCAATGCGATCTAATGAACCCCTTCTCAGTTCCTCAAAGACAGTGTTAATGGACTGCTCCACGAAATATAAGTGTAACTCTGTGAGATGAATTCACACATCACCAAGAAGTTTCTATGAAAGCTTGTTTCTAGTTTTCATCTGAGGATATTTCCTTTGTCACCATAAGCGTCATTGCGCTATGAAGCATCTAATTGCAGATTTCCAGAAAATTGTGTTAACAAACTGATCACTGAAGAGAAACGTGTAACTCTGTGAGTTGCATTCTCACATGGCAATGCAGTTTCTCAGAAGGCTTCTTTCCAGTTTGAATCTGAGGATATTTTCATTTCACCGTAGCCCTCAATGATCTCCCAAAATTCATTTTGCAGAATCCACTACCACAGTGTTAGCAAACTATTCCAAGAAGGGAACGGTGGAACACTGTGTGATGAAGTCACATATCAGAAAGCAATCTCTCAGAAAGATTCTCTCTAGTTTTTATGTGAGGATACTTCCTTTTTCACAATGGGGCCCTATGGGCTCCCAAATATCACTTTGCAGAATCCACGACAACAGTGTTAGCAAACTGTTCCAAGAAGGGACTGGTGGAACTCTGTTTGATGAAGTCACATATCAAAAAGCAATCTCTCAGAAAGCTTTTCTCTAGTTATTATGAGAGGATATTTCCTTTTTAACCATGGACCACTATGGGCTCCCAAATATCACTTTGCAGTTTCCACTAAAAGAGTGTTGGCAAACTGCTTCCTGAGGTCTAAGTTGTAAGTCTGGGAGATGAACTCACTGATCCGAAAGAAGTTTCTCAGAAAGCTTCTTTCACGTTTTATACTGATGAAATTTCCTTTATCAGCGTAGGCCTCAATCCGATCCAAAGAAGACCTTCTCAGGTTCCTCAAAGACAGTGTTAATCGACTGCCCCACGAAACAGAAGTGTAACTCTGTGAGATGAATTCACACATCACCAAGAAGTTTCTAAGAAAGCTTCTTCCTAGTTTTCATCTGAGGATATTTCCTTTTTCACCATAAGCCTCACTGCGCTATTAAGTATCTAATTGCAGATTTCCTGAAAACTGTGTTAACAAACTGATCACTGAAGAGAAACGTGTAACACTGTGAGTTGCATTCACCCATGGCAATGCAGTTTCTCAGAAGGCTTCTTTCCAGTTTTAATCTGAGGATATTTCCTTTTTCACCATAGCCCTCAATGAGCTCCCAAATATCAGTTTGCAGAACCCACGACAACAGTGTTAGCAAACTGTTTCAAGAAGGGAAGGGTGGAACTCTGTGTGATGAAGTCTCACATCCGAAAGCAATCTCTCAGAAAGCTCCTCTCTAGTTCTTATGTGAGGATACATCTTTTTTCACCATGGGCCCTTATGGGCTCCCAAATATCAATTTGGAATTTCCACGCAAAGTGTGTTAGCAAACTGCTTCCTGAGGTCTAAGTTGTAAGTCTGTGAGATGAACTCACTGATCCGAAAGAAGTTTCTCAGAAAGCTTCTTTCACCTTTTGTACTGATGAAATTTCCTTTATCAACGTAGGCCTCAGTCCGATCCAAAGAAGCCCTTCTCAGGTTCCTCAAAGACAGTGTTAATCAACTGCTCCACGAAACAGAAGTGTAACTCTGTGAGATGAATTCACACATCACCAAGAAGTTTCTAAGAAAGCTTCTTTCTAGTTTTCATCTGAGGATATTTCCTTTGGCACCGTAAGCTTCATTGCGCTATGAAGTATCTAATTGCAGAATTCCAGAAAACTGTGTTAACGAACTGATCACTGAAGAGAAACGTGTAACTCTGTGAGTTGCATTCACACATGGAAATTCAGTTTCTCAGAAGGCTTCTTTCCAGTTTGAATCTGAGGATATTTCCTTTTTCATCATAGCCCTCAATGAGCTCCCAAATATCACTTTGCAGAACCGACAACAACAGTGTTAGCAAACTGTTCCAAGAAGGGAAGGGTCGAACTCTCTGTGATGAAGTCACATATCCGAAAGCAATCTCTCAGAAAGCTTCTCTCTAGTTTTTATGTGAGGATACTTCCTTTTTCACCATGGGCCCTTATGGGCTCCCAAATATCACTTTGCAGAATCCACGACAACAGTGTTAGCAAACTGTTCCAAGAAGGGATGTGTGGAACACTGTGTGATGAAGTCACACATCAGAAAGCAATCTCTCAGAAAGCTTCTCTCTAGTTATTATGTGAGGATATTTCCTTTTTCACCATGGGCACCCTTTGGCTCCCAAATATCACTTTGCAGTCTCCAAGAAAAGGGTGTTAGCACACTGCTTCCTGAGGTCTAAGTTGTAAGTGTGTGAGATGAACTCACTGATCAGAAAGAAGTTTTTCAGAAAGCTTCTTTCACGTTTTGAACTGATGAGATTTCCTTTATCAGCATAGGCCTCAATCCGATCCAAAGAAGCCCTTCTCAGGTTCCTCAAAGACAGTGTTAATGGACTGCTCCACGATACATAAGTGTAACTCTGTGAGATGAATTCAAACATCACCAAGAAGTTTCTACGAAACCTTGTTCCTAGTTTTCATCTGAGGATGTTTCCTGTTTCACCGTAAGTCTCATTGAGACATTAAGTATCTAATTGCAGATTTCCAGAAAACTGTGTTAACAAACTGATCACTGTAGAGAAACGTGTAACTCTTTGAGTGCCATTCTTACATGGCAATGCAGCTTCTCAGAATTCTTCTTTCCAGTTTTAATCTGAGGATATTTCCTTTTTCACCATAGCCCTCAATGAGCTCCCAAATATCACTTTTCAGAATCCACGACAACAGTGTTAGCAAACTGTTCCAAGAAGGGAAGGTTGGAACTCTCTGTGATGAAATCACACATCCGAAAGCAATCTCTCTAAAAGCTTCTCTCTAGTTATTATGTGAGGATATTTCCTTTTTCACCAAGGGCCCCTATGGGCTCCCAAATATCACTTTGCAGTTTCCCCGAAAAGAGTGTTAGCAAACTGCTTACTGAGTTCTAAGTTGTAAGTCTGTGAGATGAACTCACTGATGAGAAAGAAGGTTATCAGAAAGCTTCTTTCACGTTTTGAAGTGATGAAATTTCCTTCATCAGCGTAGGCCTCAATGCGATCCAAAGAAGCCCTTCTCAGGTTCCTGAAAGACAGTGTTAATGGACTGCTCCACGAAACATAAGTGTAACATTGTGAGATGAATTCACACATCACGAAGAGGTTTCTAAGAAACTTCTTTCTAGTTTTCATCTGAGGACATTTCCTTTGTTACCGTAAGCTTCATTGCACTAAGAGGTATCCATCTGCAGATTTCCACAAAACTGTGTTAGCTAACTGATCATGGAGGAGAAACGTGTAAATCTTTGAGTTGCATTCGCACATGGCAATGCGGTTTCTCGGAAGGCTTCTTTCCAGTTTTGTTCTAAGGATATTTCCTTTTTCACCTTAGACCTCAAGGAGCTCCCAAATATCACTTTGCAGAATCCACGACAACAGTGTTAGCAAACTGTTCCAAGAAGGGAAGGGTGGAACTCTGTGTGATGAAGTCACACATCAGAAAACAAACTCTCAGAAAGCTTCTGTCTAGTTATTATGTGAGGATATTTCCTTTTCACCATGGGCCCCTATGGGCTCCCAAATATCATTTTGCAGAATCCACGACAACAGTGTTAGCAAGCTGTTCCAAGAAGGAAAACTTGGAACTCTGTGTGATGAAGTCACACATCAGAAAGCAATCTCATAGAAAGCTTCCCGCTAGTTATTATTTGAGGATATTAACTTTTTCACCATGGGCCCCTATGGACTCCCAATTATCACTTTGCAGATTCCACGAAAACAGTGTTAGGAAACTACTTCCTGAGTTCTATGTTGTAACTCTGTGAAATGAATTCACAGATCAGAAAAAACATTCTCAGAAAGTTTCTTTAACGTTTTGAACTGATGATATTTCCTTTATCAGCGTAGGTCTCAATACGATCCAAAGAAGCCCTTCTCAGTTTCCTCAAAGACAGTGTTAACAGACTGCTCCATGAAATATAATTGTAACTCTGTGAGATGAATTCACTCATCACCAAGAAGTTTCTTAGAAAGCTTCTGTCTACTTTTCATCTGAGGATATTTCCTTTGTCACCATAAGCTTCATTGCGCTAAGAAGTAGCCCATTGCAGATTTCCAGAAAACTGTGTTAGCAAACTGATCACCGAAGAGAAACATGTAACTCTGTGAGTTGCATTCACACATGGCAATGCAGTTTCTCAGAAGGCTTCTTTCCAGTTTTGATCTGAGTATATTTCCTTTTTCAACATAGACATCAATGAGTTCTCAATGTCACTTTGTAGAATCCAAGACAATAGTGTCAGCAAACTGTTCCAAGAACGGAAAGGTGGAACCCTGTGTGATGAAGTCACACATCAGAAAGCAATCACTCAGAAAGCTTCTCTCTACTTATTATATGAGGATATTTCCTTTTTCACCATGGGCCCCTATGAGCTCCCAAATATCACTTTGCAGAATTGAAGACAACAGTGTTAGCAAACTATTCCAAGAAAGGAAGGGTGGAACTCTGTGTGATGAAGTCACACATCAGAAAGCAATCCCTCAGAAAGCTTCTCCCTAGTTAATCTTTGAGGATATTTCCTTTTTCACCATGGGCCCCAATGGGCTCCCAAATATCACTTTGCAGAATCCACGACAACAGTGTTAGCATACTGTTCCAAGAAGGGAAGGGTGGAACTCTGTGTAATGAATTCACGCATCAGAAAGCAATCCCTCAGAAAGCTTCTCTTTAGTTACTATTTGAGGATATTTCCTTTTTCACCATGGGCCCCTATGGGCGCCGAAATATCACTTTGCAGATTCTACGAAAAGAGTGTTAGGTAACCGCTTCCTGAGGTCTAACTTGTAACTCTGTGAGATGAATTCACAGATCAGAAAGAAGTTTCTCAGTAATATTCTTTCACGTTTTGAACTGATGATGTTTACTTTTATCAGCGTATGCCTCAATACGATCCAAAGCCCTTCGTAGTTTCCTCAAAGACAGTGTTAATGGACTGCTGACGAAACATAAGTGTAACTCTGTGAGATGAATTCACACATCACCAAGAAGTTTCTAAGAAAGCTTCTTTCTAGTTTTCATCTGAGAATATTTCCTTTCTCACCATAAGCTTCATTGCGGCAAGAAGTATTTAATTGCAGATTTCCAGAACTCTGTGTTAGCAAACTGATCACTGAAGAGAAACGTGTAATTCTGTGAGTTGCATTCACACATGGCAATGCAGTTTCTCAAAAGGGTTCATTCCTGTTTTGATCTGTGGATATTTCCTTTTTCACCCTAGCCCTCAATGAGCTCCCAAATATCACGTTGCAGAATCCTCGATAACAGTTTTAGCAAACTCTTCCAAGAAGGGAAGTGTGGAACTTGGTGTGATGAAGTCCCTCATCAGAAAGCAATCTCTCAGAAAGCTTCTCTGTAGTAATTATGTCAGGATATTTCCTTTTTCATCATGGGCCCCTATAGGCGCCCAAATATCACTTTGCAGAACCCACTACAACAGTGTTAGCAAACTGTTCCAAGAAGGGAAGTGTGGAACTCTGTGTCATGAAGTCACACATCAGAAAGCAGTCTCTCAGAAAGCTTCTCTCTAGTTATTATCTGAGCTTGTTTGGCTTTTCACCATGGGCCCCGATGGGCTACCATATATCAGTTTGCAGATTCCATGAAAAGATTGTTAGCAAACTTCTCATGAGGTCTAAGTTGTAACTCTGTGAGGAGAATTCACAGATCAGAAAGAAGTTTCTCAGAAAGCTTCTTTCAAATTTTGAACTGATGATATTTCCTTTATCAGCATAGGCCTCAATGCGATCGAAAGAAGCCCTTCTCAGTTTCCTCAAAGACAGTGTTATTGGCTGCTCCAGGAAACATAAGTGTACTTCGGTGAGATGAATTCACACATCACCGAGAAGTTTCTAAGAAAGCTTCTTTCTAGGATGGCCGAATAGGAATATCTCCAGTCTCCAACTCTCCGCGCGAGCGACACAGAAGACCGGTGATTTCTGCATCTTCAACTGAGGTACTGGAGTCATCTCACTAGGGAGTGCCGGACAATCGGGGCTGGTCAGTTGCTGCAGCCTGGCCAGCGAGAGCTGAAGCAGGGCGAGGTATCGCCTCACCTGGGAAGCGCAAGGGGGAAGGATATCCCTTTTCCTAGCCACGGTAACTGAGACACACAACACCTGGAAAATCGGGTAACTCCCACCCCAATACCGTGCTCTAAGCAAACGGGCACACCAGAAGAATGTATCCCTCACCTGGCCGGGAGGGTTCCACGACCACGGAGCCTCCCTCATTGTTAACATAGCAGTCTGCGGAGATTTAACCGCGAGGCAGCAGCGAGGCTGGGGGAGGGCCGCCTGCCATTGTTGAGACTTAAATAGTTAAACAAAGCTGCTGGGAAGCTCGAACTGGGTGAGCTCACAGCAGCTCAAGGAAACCTGCCTGTCTCTATAGACTCCACCTCTGGGGGCAGGGCTCAGCTACAAAAGCAACAGGGGAAGCAACAGAGGCCTGAGCAGACGCGAAGGACTCTGTCTGACAGCTTTGAAGAGAGCAGTGGATCTCCCAATACGGAGGTAGAGATCTGAGAACGGAAAGACTGCATGCTCAAGTGGGTCACTGACCCCTGAGTAGCCTCACGGGGAGACATCCCCCACTAGGGGCAGTGTGACACCCCACACCTCACAGGGTAGAGTACACCCCTGAGAGGAAGCTTCCAAAGAAAGAATCAGACAGATACACTCGCTGTTCAGCAATATTCTATCTTCTGCAACCTCTGCTGCTGATACCCAGGCAAACAGGGTCTGGAGTGGACCTCAGGCAATCTCCAACTGACCTACAGCTGAGGGTCCAGACTGTCAGAAGGAACACTATCAAACAGGAAGGACACCTATACCAAAACCCCATCAGTACATCACCATCATCAAAGACCAGAGACAGATAAAACCACAAAGATGGGGAAAAAGCAGGGCAGAAAAGCTGGAAATTCAAAAAATAAGAGCGCATCTCCCCTGCAAAGGAGCGCAGCCCATCGCCAGTAACGGATCAAAGCTGTTCAGAGAATGACTTTGACGAGATGAGAGAAGAAGGCTTCAGTCCATCAAACTTCTCAGAGCTAAAGGAGGAATTACGTACCCAGTACAAAGAAACTAAAAATCTTGAAAAAACAGTGGAAGAATTGACAGCTAGATTAATTAATGCAGAGAAGGTCATAAACGAAATGACAGAGATGAAAACCATGACACGAGAAATACGTGACAAATGCACAAGCTTCAGTAAACCGACTCGATCAACTGGAAGAAAGAGTATCAGCGACTGAGAATCAAATGAATGAAATGAAGCAAGAAGTGAAACCAAAAGAAAAAAGAAGAAAAAGAAATGAACAAAGCCTACAAGAAGTATGGGATTATGTAAAAAGACCAAATCTACGTCTGATTGGGGTGCCTGAAAGTGAGGGGGTAAATGGAACCAAGTTGGAAAACACTCCTCAGGATATCGTTCAGGATAACTTCCCCAACCTAGTAGGGCAGGCCAACATTCAAATTCAGGAAATACCGAGAACGCCACAAAGATACTCCTCGAGAAGAGCAACTCCAAGACACATAATTGCCAGATTCACCAAAGTTGAAATGAAGGAAAAAATGTTAAGGGCAGCCAGAGAGAAAGATCGGGTTACCCACAAAGGGAAGCCCATCAGACTAACAGCAGATCTCTCGGCAGAAAATCTACAAGCCAGAAGAGAGTGGGGGCCAATATTCAACGTTCTTAAAGAAAAGAATTTTACACCCAGAATTTCATATCCAGCCAAACTAAGTTTCATCAGTGAAGGAGAAATAAAATCCTTTACAGATAAGCAAATGCTTAGAGATTTTGTCACCACCAGGCCTGCCTTACAAGAGACCCTGAAGGAAGCCCTAAACATGGAAAGGAACAACCGGTACCAGCCATTGCAAAAACAGGCCAAAATGTAAAGACCATTGAGGCTAGGAAGAAACTGCATCAACTAACGAGCAAAATAACCAGTTAATATCATAATGGCAGGATCAATTTCACACATAACAATATTAACCTTAAATGTAAATGGACTAAATGCTCCAATTAAAAGACACAGACTGGCAAACTGGATAAAGAGTCAAGACCCATCAGTCTGCTGTATTCAGGAGACCCATCTCACATGCAGAGACATACATAGGCTCAAAATAAAGGGATGGAGGAAGATCTACCAAGCAAATGGAGAACAAAAAAAAGCAGGGGTTGCTAACCTAGTCTCTGATAAAGCAGACTTGAAATCATCAAAGATGAAAAGAGACAAAGAAGGCCATTACATAATGGTAAAGGGATCAATTCAACAGGAAGAGCTAACTCTCCTAAATATATATGCACCCAATACAGGAGCACCCAGATTCATAAAGCAAGTCCTTAGAGACTTACAAAGAGACTTAGACTCCCATACAATAATAATGGGAGACTTCATCCCTCCACTGTCAACATTAGACAGATCAACGAGACAGAAAGTTAACAAGGATATCCAGGAATTGAACTCATCTCTGCACCAAGCGGACCTAATAGACATCTATAGAACTCTCCACCCCAAATCAACAGATTATACATTCTTCTCAACACCAAATCGCACTTATTCCAAAATTGACCACATAATTGGAAGGAAAGCACTCCTCAGCAAATGTAAAAGAATAGAAATTATAACAAACAGTCTCTCAGACCACAGTGCAATCAAACTAGAACTCAGGACTAAGAAACACAATCAAAACCGCTCAACTACATGGAAACTGAACAACCTGCTCCTGAATGACTACTGGGTACATAACGAAATGAAAGCGGAAATAAAGATGTTCTTTGAAACCAATGAGAACAAAGATACAACATACCAGAATCTCTAGGACACATTTAAAGCAGTGTGTAGAGGGAAATTTATAGCACTAAATGCCCAAAAGAGAAAGCAGGAAAGATCTAAAATTGACACTCTAACATCACAATTAAAAGAACTAGAGAGGCAAGAGCAAACACATTCAAAAGCTAGCAGAAGGCAAGAAATAACTCAGATCAGAGCAGAACTGAAGGAGATAGAGACACAAAAAACCCTCCAAAAAATCAATGAATCCAGGAGTTGGTTTTTTGAAAAGATCAAAAAAATTGACAGACCGCTAGCAAGACGAATAAAGAAGAAAAGAGAGAGGAATCAATAGATGCAATAAAAAATGATAAAGGGGATATCACCAATGACCCCACAGAAATACAAACTACCATCAGAGAATACTATAAAAACATCTACGCAAATCAACTAGAAAATCTAGAAGAAATGGATAATTTCCTGGACACTTACACTCTCCCAAGACTAAATCAGGAAGAAGTTGAATCCCTGAATAGACCAATAGCAGGCTCTGAAATTGAGGCAACATTTAATCGCCTACCCACCAAAAAAAGTCCAGGACTAGATGGATTCACAGCTGAATTCTACCAGAGGTACAAGGAGGAGCTGGTACCATTCCTTCTGAAACTATTCTAATAAATAGAAATAGAGAGAATCCTCCCTAACTCATTTTATGAGGCCAACATCATCCTGATACCAAAGCCTGGCAGAGATACAACAAAAAAAGAGAATTTTAGACCAATATCCCTGATAAACATCGATGCAAAAATCCTCAATAAAATACTGGCAAACCGGATTCAGCAGCAAATCCAAAAGCTTATCCACCATGATCAAGTGGGCTTCATCCCTGGGATGCAAGGCTGGTTCAACATTCGCAAATCAGTAAACATAATCCAGCATATAAACACAACCAAAGTCAAGAACCACATGATTATCTCAATAGATGCAGAAAAGGCTTTTGACAAAATTCAACAGCCCTTCATGCTAAAAACGCTCAATAAATTCGGTATTGATGGAACATACCTCAAAATAATAAGAGCTATTTATGACAAACCCACAGCTAATATCATACTGAATGGGCAAAAACTGGAAAAATTCCCTTTGAAAACTGGTATAAGACAGGGATGCCCTCTCTCTCCACTCCTATTCAACATAGTGTTGGAAGTCCTGGCTAGGGCAATCAGGCAAGAGAAAGAAATCAAGGGTATTCAGTTAGGAAAAGAAGAAGTCAAACTTGTCCCTGTTTGCAGATGACATGATTGTATATTTAGAAAACCCCATCGTCTCAGCCCAAAATCTCCTTAAGCTGATAAGCAACTTCAGCAAAGTCTCAGGATACAAAATTAATGGGCAAAAATCACAAGAATCCTTATACACCCGTAATAGTCAAGCAGAGAGCCAAGTCAGGAATGAACTTCCATTCACAATTGCTTCAAAGTGAATAAAATACCTAGGAATCCAACTTACAAGGGATGTAAAGGACCTCTTCAAGGAGAACTACAAACCACTGCTCAAATCAATCAAAGACGACACAAACAATTGGAAGAACATACCATGCTCATGGATAGGAAGAATCAATATCGTGAAAATGGCCATACTGCCCAAAGTTATTTATAGATTCAATGCCATCCCCATCAAGCTACCAATGAGTTTCTTCACAGAATTGGAAAAAACTACTTTAAAGTTCATATGGAACCAAAAAAGAGCCCGCATTGCCAAGACAGTCCTAAGTCAAAAGGACAAAGCTGGAGGCGTCACGCTACCTGACTTCAAACTCTACTACAAGGTTACAGCAACCAAAACAGCATGGTTCTGGTTCCCAAACAGAGCTATAGACCAATGGAACAGAACAGAGGCCTCAGAAATAATACCACTCATCTACAGCCACCTGATCTTTGACAAACCTGAGAGAAACAAGAAATGGGGAAAGGATTCCTATTTAATAAATGGTGCTGAGAAAATTGGCCAGCCATAAGGAGAAAGCTGAAACTGGATCCTTTGCTTACTCCTTAAACGAAGATTAATTTAAGATTGATTACAGACTTAAATGTTAGACCTAATACAATAAAAACCCTAGAAGAAAATCTAGGTAGTACCATTCAGGACATAGGCATGGGCAAGGACTTCATATCTAAAACACCAAAAGCAACGACAGCAAAAGCCAAAAACCAAGAACTTTCTAAGAAATTTTCTTTCTAGTTTTCATCTGAGGATATTTCCTTTGTCACTGTAAGCTTCATTGCACTAAGAAGTATCCCATTGCAGATTTCCAGAAAACTGTTAGGAAACTGATCACTGAAAAGAAAAGTGTAACTCTGTGAGTTACATTCACTCATGACAATGCAGTTTCTCAGAAGTCTTCTTTCCAGTTTTGATCTGAGGATATTTCATTTTTCACCATGGGCCCCTATGTGCTCCAAAATATCACTTTGCAGAATCCACGACAACAGTGTTAGCAAACTGTTAAAAGAAATGAAGGGTGGAACTCTGTGTGATGAAGTCACACATCAGAAAGCAATCTCTCATAAAGCTTCTCTCTGGTTATTATCTGAGGATATTTCCTTTTTCACCGTGGGCCACTATGGGCTCCCAAATTACACTTTGCAGATTCCACGAAAAGAGTGTTAGCAAACTGCTTCCTGATGTCTAATTTGTAACACTGCGAGACGAATTCACAGATGAGAAAGACGTTTCTCAGAAAGCTTCTTTCACGTTTTGAACTGATGATATTTCCTTTATCAGCATAGACCTCAAAACGATCCAAAGAAGCCCTTCTCAGGTTCCTCAAATACAATGTTTATGGACTGATCCACGAAACATAAGTGTAACACTGTGAGATGAATTCACACATCACCAAGAAGTTTCTAAGAAAGTTTCTTTCTAGTTTTCATCGGAAGATATTTCCTTTGTCAACGTAAGCTTCAATGCGTTAAGATGTATCCCATTGCAGATTTCCAGAAAACTGTGTTAGCAAACTGATCACTGAAGAGAAACCTGTAACTCTGAGTTGCATTCACACATGGCAATGTAGTTTCTGAGAAGGCTTCTTTCCAGTTTTGATCTGAGGATACTTCCTTTTTCACCATAGAGCTCAATGAGCTCCCAAATATCCCTTTGCGGAATCCACGACAACAGTGTTAGCAAACTGTTCCAAGAAGGCAAGGGTGGAACTCTGTGTGATGAATGCACAAATCAGAAAGAAATCTCTCAGAAAGATTCTCTCTAGTTAATATCTGAGGATATTTCTTTTTCACCATGGGCCCTTATGGACTCCCAAATATCTCTTTGCAGATTCCACTAAAAGACTGTTAGCAAACTGCCTCCGGAGGAATAAGGTGTAACTCTGTGAGATGAATTTACACATCTTCGAGAAGTTTCTAAGAAAGCTTCTTTCTAGTTTTCATCTGAGGATATTTCCTTTGTCACCGTGAGCTTCATTGCGCTAACAAGTATCCCATTGCAGATTTCCAGAAAACTGTGTTAGGAAACTGATCACTGAAGAGAACCGTGTAACTCTACGATTTGCATTCACACACGGCAATGCAGTTTCTCAGAAGGCTTCTATCCAGTTTTAATCTGAGGATATTTCCTTTTTCACCATAGCCCTCAAAGAGCTCCCAAATATCACTTAGCAGAATCCACGAAAACAGTGTTAACAAACTGTTCCAAGAAGGGAAGGGTGGAACTCTGTGTGATGAAGTCACAAATCCGAAAGCAATCTCTCAGGAAGCTTCTGTCTAGTTTTTATGTGAGAATACATCCTTTTTCACCATGGTCCCCTATGGGCTCCCAAACATCACTTTGCAGAATCCACGACAACAGTGTTAGCAAACTGTTCCAAAAAGGGATGGGTGGAACTCTGTGTGATGTAGTCACACATCAGAAAGCAACCTCTCAGAAAGCTTCTCTCTAGTTATTATGTGAGGATATTTCCTTTTTCATTCTGGGCCCCTTTGGGATCCCATATACCAGTTTGAGGTTTCGACGAAAAGAGTGTTAGCAAACTGCTTCCTGAGGTCTAAGTTGTACGTCTGTGAGGTGAACTCACTGATCAGAAAGAAGTTTCCCCGAAAGCTTTTTTCACGTTTTGAACTGATGAAATTTCCTTTATCAGCTTAGGTCTCACTGGGATCCAAAGAAGCCCTTCTCAGGTTCCTCAAAGACAGTGTTAATGGACTGCTCCACGAAACATAAGTGTATCTTTGTGAGATGAATTCACACATTACCAAGAAGTTTCTAAGAAAGCTTCTTTGTAGTTTTCATCTGAGGATATTTCCTATGTCACTGTAAGCTTCATTGCCTATGAAGTATCTAACTGCAGATTTCGAGAAAACTGTGTTAACAAACCGATCACTGAAGAGAAACGTGTAACTCTGTGAGTTTCATTCACACAGGGCAATCCAGCTTCTCAGAAGTCTTCTTTCCAGTTTTAATCTGAGGGCTCCCAAATATCACTTTACAGTTTCCACAAAAAGAGTGTTAGCAGACTCCTTCCTGAAGTCTAAATTTTAAGTGTGTGAGATGAACTCACTGATCATAAAGAGGTTTCTCAGAAAGCTTCTTTCAGGTTATGAACTGACGATATTGCCTTTATCAGCGTAGGCCTCAATGGCATCCAAAGAAGCCCTTCCCAGGTTCCTCAAAGACAGTGTTAATGGACTGTTCCACAAAACATTAATGTAACTCAATGAGATGAATTCACACATCACCAAGAAGATTGTAAGAAAGATTCATTCTAGTTTTCCTCTAGGAATATTTCCTTTGTCACTGCAAGCGTCATTGCTTTAAGGAGTATCCAGTTGCAGATTTGCAGAAAACTGTGTTAGCAAACTGATCATTGAAGGGAAACATGTAACTCTGTGAGGTGCATTCACACATGGCAATGCAGTTTCTCAGAAGGCTTCTTTGAAGTTTTGATCTGAGGATAATTACTTTTTCACCATAGCCCTCAATGAGCTCCCAAATATCACTTTGCAGAATCCACGAAAACAGTGTTAGCAAACTGTTCCAAAAATGGAAGCGTGGAACTCTGTGTGATGAAATCACACATCAAAAATCAGTCTCTCAGAAAGCTTCCCTCTAGTTAATATGTGGGGATATTTCCTTTTTCACCATGGGGCCCTAAGGGCTCCCAAATATCACTTTGCAGAATACTCGACAAGAGTGTTAGCAAATTGTTCCAAGAAGGGAAGGGTGGAACTCTGTTGATGAGGTCACACATCAGAAAGCAATCTCTCAGAATGGTTCTCTCTAATTATTAAGTGAGGAAATTTCCTTTTTCAGCATGGGCTCCTAAGGGCTCCCAAATATCACTTTGCAAATTCCACGAAAGGAGTGGAAGCAAACTGCTTCCTGAGGTCTAAGGTTTAACTCTGTGAGATGAATTCACAGATCAGAAAGAAGATTCTCATAAATTTTCTTTCAGGTTTTGAACTGATGATATTTCCTTTATCAGCGTACGCCTCAATACTATACAAATAAGCCCTTCTCAGGTTCCTCAAAGACAGTGTCAATGGACTGCTCCACGAAACATAAGTATAACTTTGTGAGATGATTTCGCACATCCCCAAGCAGTTTCTAGGAACGCTTCTTTCTAGTTTTCATCTGAGGATATTTCTTTTGTCACCATAAGCTTCCTTGCATTAAGAAGTAGATAATTGCAGATTTCCAGAAAACTATATTAGCAAACTTACCACTGAAGAGAAACGTGTAACTCTTTGAGTTGCATTCACACATGGCAATGCAGTTTCTCAGAAGGCTTCTTTCCAGTTTTGATCTGAGGATATTTCCTTTTTCACCATAGCCCTCAATGAGCTCCGAAATATCACTTTGCAGAAAACACGACAACAGTGTTAGCAAACTGTTCCAAGAAAGGAACGGTGGAACTCTGTTTGATGAAGTCACACATCAGAAAGCAATCTCTCAGAAAGCTTCGCTCTGGTTATTATGTGAGGATATTTCCTTTTTCATCATGGGTCCATATGGGCTCCCAAATATCACTTTGCAGATTCCACGAAAAGAGTGTTAGCAAACTGCTTCCTGAGGTGTAAGGTGTAACTCTGTGAGATGAATTCACAGAGCAGAAAGAAGTTTCTCAGAAAGATTCTTTCACGTTTTAAACTGATGATATTTCCTTTATCAGCGTAGGCCCCAAAGCGACTCAAAGAAGCCCTTCTCAGTTTCCTCAAAGACAGTGTTAATGGACTACGCAAGGAAACTCAAGTGTAACTCTGTGAGATGAACTCACACATCACCAAGAAGTTTCTAAGAAAGCTTCTTTCTAGTTTTCATCTGAGGATATTTCCTTTGTCACCGTAATCGTCATTACGCTAAGAAGTATCCCATTGCAGATTTCCAGAAAACTATTAGCAAACGGACCAATGAAGAGAAACGTGTAACTCTGTAGGTTGCATTCACACGTGCCAATGCAGTTTCTCTGAAGGATTCCTTCCAGTTTTGATCTGAGGATATTTCCTTTTTCACCATAGCCCTCAATGAGCTCCCAAATATCACTTTGCAGAATCCACGACAACAGTGTTAGCAAGCTGTTCCAAGAAGGGAAGGGTGGAACTCTGTGTGATGAAGTCACACATCCGAAAGCAATCTCTCAGAAAGCTTCTCTCTGGTATTTATGTAAGGATACTTCCTTTTCCCCATGGGCCCCTATTGGCTCCCAAATATCACTTTGCAGAATCGACGACAACAGCGTTAGCAAACTGTTCCTAGAAGGCAAGGGTGGAACTCTGTGTGATGAAGTCACACACCTGAAAGCAATGTCTCAGAAAACTTTTCTCTAGTTAGTATCTGAGGATATTTCCTTTTTCACCATGGGCCCCTATAGACTCCCAAGTATCACTTTGCAGATTCCACGAAAAGAGTGTTAGCAAAATGCTTCCTGAGGTCTAAGGTGCAACATTGTGAGATGAATTCACAGGTCAAAAAGAAGTTTCTCAGAAAGCTTGTTTGTAGGTTTCATCTGAGGATATATCGTTTGTCACCGTAAGCTTCATTGTGCTAAGAAGTATCCCATTACAGATTTCCAGAAAACTGTTTTAGCAAACTGATCACTGAAAAGAAACCTGTAGCTCTGTGGTTTGCATTCACACATGGCAATGCAGTTTCCCAGAAGGCTTCTTTCTAATTTTAATCTGAGGATATTTCGTTTTTCACCATAGCCCCCAAAGAGCTCCCAAATATCACTTTGCAGAATCCACGACAACGGTGTTAGCAAACTGTTCGAAGAAGGGAAGGGTGGAAGTCTGTATGATGAAGTCACACATCAGAAAGCAATCTCTCAGAAAGATTCCCTCTAGTTATTATCTGAGGATATTTCCTTTTTCACCATGGGCCACCACGGGCTCCCAAATATTGCTTTGCGGTTCCACGAAAAGAGTGTTAGCAAACTTCTTCCTGAGGTCTAAGTTGTAACTCTGTGAGATGCATTCACAGATCAGAAAGAAGTTTCTCAGAAAGCTTCTTTCACGTTTTGAACTGATGATATTTCCTTTTCCAGCTTAGGACTCATTACGATCCAAAGAAGCCCTTCTCAGGTTCCTCAAGGACACTTTTAATGGACTGCTCCTCGAAACGTAAGTGTAACTCTGTGAGATATATTCAGACATCAAAAAGAAGTTTCTGAGAAACTTTCTAGTTTTCATGTCAGGATATTTCTTTGTCACCGTAAGCTTCATTGCGTTTAGAGGTATCCCATTGCCGATTTCCAGAAAACTTTGTTAGCAAACTCATCCCTGAAGAGAATGGAGTAACTCTGTGAGTTGCATTCACACATGGGCTCCGAAATATCACATGGGCTCCGAAATATCACTTTGCAGAATTCCCGACAACAGTGTTAGCAAACTGTTCCAAGAAGGGAAGGGTGGAACTTGGTGTGATGAAGTCACACTTCAGAAAGTAGTCTCTGAGAAAGCTTCTCTCTAGTTATTATCTGGGGAAATTTCCTTTTTTACCTTGAGCCCGTATGGACTCGCAAATATCAATTTGCAGATTCCACGAAAAGAGTGTTAGGAAACTGCTTCCAGAGGTCTAAGGTGTAACTCTCTGAGATGAATTCACAGACCAGAAGGAAGTTTCTCAGAAAGCTTCTTTCACGTTTTGAACTGATGATATTTCCTTTATCAGCGTAGTCCTGAATACCAACCAAAAAGCCCTTCTCAGGTTCCTCAAAGACAGTGTTAATGGACTCCTCCACAAAACGTAAGTGTAACTCTGTGAGATGAATTCACACATCACCAAGAAGTTTCTAGGAAAGCTTCTTTCTGGTTTTCATCTTAGTGTATTTCCTTTGTCACCGTAAGCTTCCTTGCGATAAGAAGTATCTAATTGCAGATTTGCAGAAAACTGTGATAGCAAACTGATAACTGAAAGGAAACGTGTAACTCTGTGAGTCGCATTCACATATGGCAATGCATTTTCTCAGAAGGCTTCTTTCCGGTTTTGATCTGAGGATATTTCCTTTTTCACCATAGCCCTCAATGAGCTCGCAGATATCACTTTGCAGAATCCACGATAACTGGGTTAGGAAACTGTTCAAAGAAGGCAATGGTGGAACTCTGTGAGAGGAAGTCACACTTCAGAGAGCAATCTCAAGGAAAGCTTCTCACTAGTTATTATGTGAGGATATTTCCTTTTTCACAATGGGCCCCTATTGGCTCCCAAATATCACTTTGCAAAATCCACAACAACAGTGTTAGCAAACTGTTCCAAGAAGGGAAGTGTGGAACTCAGTGTGATGAAGTCACCCATCAGAAAGCAATCTCTCAGAAAGCTTCTCACTAGTTATTATCTGAGGATATTTCCTTTTTCACCATGGGTCCCTATGCGCTCCCAAATATTACTTTGCTCATTCCACGAAAAGAGTGACAGCAAACTGCTTCCTGAGGTGTAAGTTGTAACTCTGTGAGGTGAATTCACAGATCAGAAAGAAGTTTCTCAGAAAGCTTATTTCACGTTTTGAACTGATGATATTTCCTTTATCAGCATAGGCTTCAATACGATCCAAAGAACCCTTCTCAGTTTCCTCAAAGACAGTGTGAATGGACTGCTCCACGAAACAAAAGTGTAACTCTGTGACATGAATTCACACATCGCCAAGGAGTTTTTAAGAAAGCTTCTTTCTAGTTTTCATTTGAGAATATTTCCTTTTTACCCTAAGCTTCATTGTGCTGAGAAGTATCCAATTGCAGGTTTCTGGAAAACTGTGTTAGCAAACTGATCACTGAAGAAAAATGTGTAGCTCTGTGGGTTGCATTCACACATGGCAATGCAGTTTCTCAGAAGGCTTCTTTCCAGTTTTGATCTGAGGATATTTCTTTTTTCACCATAGCCCTCAATGAGCTCCCAAATATCACTTTCCAGAATCCACGACAACAGTGTGAGCAAACTGTTCCATGAAGGGAAGGGTGGAACTCTGTGTGATGAAGTCACACATCAGAAAGCAATCTCTCAGAAAGCTTCTCTCTCGTTATTAAGTGAGGATATTTCCTTTTTCACCATGGGCCCCTATGGGCTCCTAAATATCACTTTGTAGAATCCACGACAACAGAGTTAACAAACTATTCCAAGAAGGGAACGGTGGAACTCTGTGAGAGGAAGTCACATTTCAGAAAGCAATCTCTCAGAAAGCTTCTCTCTAGTTATTATGTGAGGATAATTCCTTTTTCACCAAGGGCACCTATGGGCTCCCAAATATCACTTTGCAGAATATACGAAAACAGTGTTAGCAAACTGTTCCAAGAAGGGAAGGGTGGCAATCTGTGTGATGAAGTCACACATCAGAAAGCAATCTCTCAGAAAGCTTCTCTCTAGTTATTATCTGACGATATTTCCTTTTTCACCATGGACCCCTATGGGCTCCCAAATATCACTTTGCAGATTCGACCAAAAGAGTGTTAGCAAACTGCTTCATGAGGTCTACGTTGTAACTCTGTGAGATGAATTCACAGACCAGAAAGAAGTTTCTCAGAAAGCTTCCTTCACGTTTTGAACTGATGATATTTCCTTCATCAGCGTAGGCCTCAATACGATCCAAGAAGCCCTTCTCAGGTTCCTCCAGGACAGTGTTAAGGGACTACTCCACGAAACATAAGTGTAACTCTGAGAGATGAATTCACACATCACCAAGAAGTTTCTATGAAAGCTTCTCTCTAATTTTCCTCTGAGGATATTATCTTTGTCGCGGTAAGCTTCATTGTGCTAAGAAGTATCCAATTGCAGATTGCCAGAAAATTGTGTTAGCAAACTGATCACTGAAGAGAAACCTGTAACTCTGTGAGTTGCATTCACACATGGCAATGCAGTTTCTCAGAAGGCTTCTTTCCAGTTTTGATGTGAGGATATTTCCTTTTTCACCATAGCCGTCAATGAGCTACCAAATATCCCTTTGCAGAATCCATGACAACAGTGTAAGCAAATTGTTCCAAGAAGGGAAGTGTGGAACTCTGTGTGATGAAGTCACACATCAGAAAGCAATCTCTCAGAAAACTTCTCTCTAGTTATTATCTGAGGTTATTTCCTTTTTCCACATGGGCCCCTATCGGCTCCCAAATATCACTTTGCAGATTCTACGAAAAGAGTGTTAGCAAACTACTTCCCTGAGTTCTAAGTTGTAACACGATGAGATGAATTCACAGATGAGAAAGAAGTTTCTCAGACCCTTTTTCACGTTTTGAACTGATGAGATTTCCTTTATCATCGTAGGCCTCAATACGATCCAAAAAAGCCCTTCGAGGGTTCCTCAAAGTCTGTGGTAATGGACTGCTCCACGAAACATAAGTTGAACTCTGTGAGATGAATTCACACATCACCAAGAAGTTTCTAAGAAAGCTTCTCTCTAGTTTTCCTCTGAGGATATTTCCTTTTTTACCATAAGCTTCATTGTGCAAAGAAGTATCCAACCGCAGATTGCCACAAAACTGTGTTAGCAAGGTGATCACTGAAGAGAAACCTGTTACTCTTTGAGTTGCATTCACACATGGCAACGCAGTTTCTCAGAAAGCTTCTTTCCAATTTTGATCTGAGGATATTTCCTTTTTCACCATAGCCCTCAATGAGCTCCCAAATATCACGTTGCAGAATCCACGACAACAGTGTTAGCAAACTGTTCCAAGAAGCGAAGAGTGGGACTCTGTGTGAAGAAGTCACACACCATAAAGCAATCTCTCAGAAAGCATCTCTCTAGTTATTATCTGAGGATATTTCCTTTTCCACCATGGGCCCTTATGGGTTCCCAAATATCACTTTGCGTATTCCAAGAAAAGAGTGTCAGCAAACTGCATCCTGAGGTCTAAGGTGTAACTCCGTGAGATGTATTCACAAATCAGAAAGATGTTTCTCAGAAAGCCTCTTTCACTTTTTACACTGATGATATTTCCTTTATCAGCATAGACCTCAATGCCATCCAAAGAAGCCCTTCTCAGTTTCCTCAAAGACAGTGTTAATGGACTGCTCCTCGAAACACAAGTGTAACACTGTGAGATGAATTCACACATCACCAAAAAATTTCTAAGAAAGCTTCTTTCTATTTTTCATCTAAGGATATTTCTTTTGTCACCATAAGCTTCATTGCGCTAAGTAGTAAATAATTGCAGATTTCCAGAAAAATTTATTAGCAAACTGATGACTGAAGAGAAACGTGTAACTCTGTGAGTTGCATTCACAAATGGCAATGCAGTTTCTCAGAAGGCTTCCTTCCAGTTTTGATCTGACGATATTTCCTTTTTCACCATGGGCCCCTACGGGCTCCCAAATATCACTTTGCAGATTCCACGAAAACAGTGTTAGCAAACTGCTTCCTGAGGTCTAAGGTGTAACTCTGTGAGATGAATTCACAGAGTAGAAAGAAGTTTCTCAGAAAGCTTCTTTCACGTTTTAAACTGATGATATTTCCTTTATCAGCGTAGGTTTCAATGTGATCCAAAGTAGTCGTTCGCAGGTTCCTCCAAGACAGTGTTAAAGGACTACTCCAAGAAACATTAGTGTAACTCTGTGAAATGAATTCACATATCACCAAGAAGGTTCTAAGAAAGCTTCTTTCCTGTTTTCCTCTGAGGATATTTCCTTTGTCACCATAAGCTTCATTGCTCTAAGAAGTATTTAATTGTAGATTTCCAGAAAACTCTGTTAGTGAACTGATCACTGAAGAGACGAGTGTAACACTGTGAGTTGCATTCACCCATTGCCACGCAGTTTCTCAGAAGGCTTCTTTCCAGTTTTGATCTGAGGATATTTCCTTTTTCACCATAGCCCTCAGTGTGCTCCCAAATATCATTTTGCAGTATCAAAGACAACAGTGTTAGCAAAGTTTTCCTAGAAGGGAAGGGTGGACCTCTGTGTGATGAAGTCACACATCAGAAAGCAATCTCTCAGAAATCTTCTCTCTAGTTATTATGTGAGGATATTTCCTTTTTCACCATGGGCCCCATGGGATCCCAAATATCACTTTGCAGAATCCACGACAACAGTGTTAGCAAACTGTTCCAAGAAAGGACGGGTGGAACTCTGTGTGATGAAGTCACACATCAGAAATCAATCTCTCAGAAACCTTCTCTCTAGATGTTATCTGAGGATATTTCCTTTTTCACCATGTTCCCCTATGGGCTCCAAAATATCCCTTTGCAGAATGAACGACAACGGTGTTAGTAAAATATTCCACGAAGGGAAAGGTGGAACTCTGTGTGATGAAGTCACACATAAGAATGCAATCTCTCAGAAAGCCTCTCTCTAGTTATTATCTGAGGATATTTCCTTTTTCACCACGGGCCCCTATGCACTCCCAAATATCACTTTGCAGATTCCAAGAAAAGAGTGATAGCAAACTGCGTCCTGAGGTCTAAGTTGTAACTCTGTGAGATGAATTCACAGATCAGAAAGAAGTTTCTCAGAAAGCTTCTTTCACGGTGTGAACTGATGATATTTCCTTTATCAGCGTGGACCTCACTGCAATCCTTAGAAGCCCTTCTCAGGATCCTCAAAGACAGTGTTAATGGACTGCTCCACGAAATGTAAGTGTAACTATGTGAGATGAATTCACACATCACCAAGAAGTTCCTAGGAAAGCTTCTTTCTAATTTTCATCTGAGGATATTTCCTTTCTCACCGAATGCTTCATTGCGCTAAGAAGTATCCCATTGCAGATTTCCAGAAAACTGTGTTAGCAAACTGCTTCCTGAGGTCTAAGGTGTAATACTTTTAGAGGAATTCACAGATTAGAAAGAAGTGTCTCAGAAAGCTTCTTTCAGGTTATGAACTGACGATATTGCTTTTATCAGCATAGGCCTCAATGGGATCCAAAGAATCCCTTCTCAGGTTCCTCAAAGACAGTGTTAATGGACTGCTCCACGAAACAAAAGTTTAACTCTGTGAGATGATTTCACACATCACCAAGAAGTTTCTCAGAAAGTTTCTTTCTATTTTTCCTCTGAGGATATTTCCTTTGTCACCGTAATCTTCCTTGTTTCACTTCTTCACTTCTTTGTCATCTTCACTTCTTAGTATCCCCTTGCAGATTTCCGGAAAACTTTGTTCGCAAACTGATCACTGAAGAGAAACGTGTGACTCTGTGAGTTGCATTCACACATGGCAATGCAGTTTCTCAGAAGGCTTCTTTCCATTTTTGTTCTGAGGATATTTCCTTTTTCACCACAGCACTCAATGAACTCTCAAATATCACTTTGCAGAATTCACGACAACAGTTTTATCAAACTCTTCAATAAGGGAAGGGTGGAACTCTGTGTGACGGTCTCACATCAGACAGCTTCTCTGTAGTTATTAAGTGAGGATATTTCCTTTTTCACCATGGGCCCCTATGGGCTCCCAAATATCACTTTGCAGAATCCACGACAACAGTGTTAGCAAACTGTTCCAAGAAGAGAAGGGTGAAACTCTGTGTAATTGAGTCACATATCAGTAAGCAATCTCTCAGACAGCGTCTCTCTAGTTATTATCTAAGGATATTTCCTTTTTCAGCATGGGCACTTAAGGGCTCCCAAATATCACTTTGCAGATTCCACGAAAAGAGTGTTAGGAAACTGCTTACTGAGGCTTTAGGTGTAACTCTGTGAGATGAATTCACAGATCAGAAAGAAGTTTCGCAGAACGCTTCTTTCACGTTTTGAACTGATGATATTTCCTGTATCAGTGTAACCCTCAATACGATCCAAAGAAGCCCTTCTCAGGTTCCTAAAAGACCGTGTTAATGGACTGCTCAATGAAATATAAGTGTAACTCTGTGAGATGAATTCACGCATCACCAAGAAGTTTCTAAGAAAGCTTCTTTCTAGTTTTCATCTGAGGATATTTCCTTTGTCACCGTTAGCTTCATTGCGCTAAGAAGTATCTAAATGCAGATTTGCAGAAAACTGTGATAGCAAACTGATCACTCAAGAGAAATCTGAAACACTGTGAGTTGCATTCACACATGGCCATGCAGTTTCTCAAAAGGTTTCTTTCAAGTTTTGATCTGAGGATATTTCCTTTTTCACCATAGCCCTCAATGAGCTCCCAAATATCACTTTGCAGAATCCACGACAACAGTGTTAGCAAACTGTTCCAAGAAGGGAAGGGTGGAACTGTGTGTGATGAAGTCACACAACAGAAAGCAATCTCTCAGAAAACTTCTCTCTAGTTATTATGTGAGGATATTTCCTTTTACTCCTTGGGCCCCTATGGGCTCCCAAATATCACTTTGGAGATTCCACGAAAAGAGGGTTAGCACAGTGCTTCCTGAGGTCTAAGGTGTAACTCTGTGAGATGAATTCACAGATCAGAAGGAAGTTCCTCAGAAAGTTTCTTTCACGTTTTCAACTGATGATAACTCCTTTATCAGCGTTGGCCTAAATGCGATCAAAAGAAGCCTTTCTCAGGTACCTCAAAGACAGTGTAAATGGACTGCTCCACGAAACATAAATGTAACTCTGTGAGATGAATTCACACATCACCAAGACGTTTCTAAGAAAGATTCTTTGTAGTTTTCCTCTGAAGATACTTCCCTTTTCACCGTAAGCTTCATTGTGCTTAGAAGTATCCCATTGCCGATTTCCAGAAAATTTGTTAACAAACGGATCCCTGAAGAGAAAAGTGTAACTCTGTGATTTGCATTCACACATGCCCATGCAGTTTCTCAAAAGGCTTCTTTCAAGTTTTGATCTGAGGATATTTCCTTTTTCACCATAGCCCTCAATGAGCTCCCAAACATCGCTTTGAAGAACAAACGACAACAGTGTTAGCAAACTGTACCCAAAAGAGAACGGTGGAACTCTGTGTGATGAAGTCACATATGAGAAAGCAATCACTGAGAAAGCTTCTCTCTTGTTATTATGTGAAGATATTTCCTTTTTCACCATGGGCCCCTTTGTGCTCCCAAATATCTCTTTGCAGAATCCACGACAACGGTGATAGCAAACTGTTCAAAGAAGGGAAGGTGGAACTCTGGGTGATGAAGTCACACATCACAAAAGCAATCTCTCAGAAAGCTTCTTTCTAGTTATTATCTGAGGATATTTCCTTTTTCACTATGGGCCCCTACAGACTCCCAAATATCACTTTGCAGATTCCACCTAAAGAGTGTTAGCAAACTGTTTCCTGAGGTCTAATTTGTAACACTGTGAGATGAAGTCACAGATCAGAAAGAAATTTCTCCGAATGCTGCTTTTAGGTTTTGAAGTGATGATATTTCCTTTATCGGTGTAGGCCTCAATACAATCCAAAGAATCCCTTCTCAGGTTCCTCAAAGACAGTGTTAATGGACTGCTCCACGAAACATAAGTGTAACTCTGTGAGATGAATTCACACATCACCAAGAAGTTTCTAAGAAAGCTTCATTCTAGTTTTCATCTGAGGACATTTCCTTTGTCAACGTAACCTTCATTGCGCTAAGAGAAATCAACTTGCAGATTTCCAGTAAACTGTGTTAGCAAACTGATCACTGAAGAGAAACTTGTGACTCTGTGAGTTGCATTCACAAATGTCAATGCAGTTTCTCAGAAGGCTTCTTTTCAGTTCTGATCTGAGGATATATCCTTTTACACCATAGCCCTCAAAGAGCTCCCAAATATCAGTTTGCAGAATACACGACAACAGTGTTAGCAATCTGTTCCATGAAGAGAAGGGTGGAACTCTGTGTGATGAAGTCACACATCAGAAAGCAATCTCTCAGAAAGCTTCTCTGTAGTTATTATGTGAGGATATTTCCTTTTTCACAATGGGCCCCTAGGGGCTCCCAAAGATCACTTTGTAGATTCAACGAAAAGAGTGTTAGCAAACGGCTTCCTGAGGTCTAAGTTGTAACTCTGTGAGAAGAATTCACAGATCAGAAAGAAGTTTTTTAGAAAGCTTATTTCACGTTTTGAACTGGTGATATTTCCTTTCTCAGCGTAGGCCTTAATGCGATCCAAAGAAGCCCTTCTGAGGTTCCTCAAACACAGTGTTATCGGACGGCTCCACGAAACATAAGTGTAACACTGTGATATGAAATCACACATCACCAAGAAGTTTCTGGGGAAGCTTCTTTCTATTTTTCATCTGAGGATATTTCCTTTGTCACCATAAGCTTCATTGCGCTAAGAAGTATCCCATTGCAGATTTCCAGAAAACTGTGTTAGCAAGCTGATCACTGAAGAGAAACGGGTAACTCTGGGAGTTGCATTCACACATGGCAATGCAGTTTCTCAGAGGGCTTCTTTCCAGTTTTGGTCTGAGGATATTTCCTTTTCACCATAGACCACAATGTGCTCCCAAATATCACTTTGCTGAATCCACGACAACAGTGTTAGCAAACTGTTCGAAGAAGGGAAGTGTGGAACTCTGTGTGATGAAGTCACACATCAGAAAGCAATCTCTCAGAAACCTTCTCTCTAGTTTTTATGTCAAGATATTTCCTTTATCTCCAGGGACCCTATGGGCTCCCAAATATCACTTTGCAAATTCCACGGAAAGAGTGTTAGCAAACTGCCTCTTTGGGTCTATGTTGTAACTTTGTGAGATGAATTCACAGATCACAAAGAAGTTTTTCAGAAAGCTCCTTTTACGTTTTGAACTGATGATATTTCCTTTATCAGCGTAGGAATCAATAAGATCCAAGAAGCCCTTCTCAGGTTCCTCAAAGACAGTGTTAACGGAATGGTCCCCGAAACATAAGTGTAACTCTGTGAGATGAATTCACACATCACCAAGAAGTTTCTAAGAAAGCTTCTTTCTAGTTTTTATCTGAGTATATTTCCTTTGTCACCGTAAGCTTCACTGCGTTAAGAAGTATCCCATTGTAGATTTGCAAAAAACTTTGTTAGCAAACTGATCACTGAAGAGAAACGTGTAACTCTGTGAGTTGCATTCACATATGGCAATGCAGTTTCTCAGAAAGCTTCTTTCCATTTTTGATTTGAGGATATTTCCTATTTCACCATAACCCTCAATGAGCTCCAAATATCACTTTGCAGAATCCACGACAACACTTTTAGCAAACGGTTCGGAGAAGGGAAGGGTGGAACTCTGTGTGATGAAGTCATACATCAGAAAGTAATATCTCAGAAAGCTTCTCTCCAGTTATTATGTGAGGATATTTTCTTTCTCACCATGGGTTCCTGTGGTCTCCCAAATATCAATTTGCAGAATTGAGACAACAGTGCTAGCAAACTGCTCCAAGAAGGGAAGGGTGGAACTCTGTGTGATGAAGTCACACATCTGAAAGCAATCTCTGAGAAAGCTTCTCTCTAGTTATTATGTGAGGATATTTCCTTTTTCACCATGGGCCTCTACGGGTTCCCAAATATCACTTTGAAGATTCCACGAAAAGAGTGTTAGCAAACGGCATCCTCAGGTCTAATTAGTAATGCTGTGAGATGAATTCACAGATCAGAAAGAAGTCTCAGAAAGCTTCTTTCACGTATTGACCTGATGATATCTCCTTTATCAGCGGAGGCCTCAATGCGATCCAAAGAAGCCCTTCTCAGTTTTCTCAAAGACAGTGTTAATGGACTACACCACGAAACATAAGTGTAACACTGTGAGATGAATTCACAAATCAACAAGAAGTTTCTAAGAAAGCTTCTTTCTAGTTTTCATCTGAGGATATTTCCTTTGTCACCGTAAGCTTCATTGCGCTGAGAAACATCCCATTGCAGATTTCCAGAAAACTGTGTTAGCAAACTGATCACTGAAGAGAAACGTGTAACTCTGTGCGTTGCATTCCCACATGGCAATGAAGTTTCCCAGAAGGCTTCTTTCAAATTTTGATCAAAGGATATTTCCTTTTTAGATAGCCCCCAGTGAGCTCCCAAATATCACTTTGCAGAATCCACGACAACAGTGTTGGCAAACTGTTCCAATAAGGGAAGGGTGGAACTCTGTGTGATGAAGTTACACATCAGAAAGCAATCTCTCTGAAAGCTTCTTTCCAGTTATTATGTGAGGAAATTTCCCTTTTCACCTTGGGCCCCAATGGGCTCCCAAATATCGCTTTGCACTTTCCTCGAAAAGAGTGTTAACAAACTGCTTCCTGATGTCTAAGGTTTAACTCTGTGAGGTGAATTCAGAGGTAGAAAGAAATTTCTCAGAAAGCTTCTTTCACGTTTTGAACTGATGATATTTCCTTTGTCACCGTAGGCTTCACTGCAGTAACAAGTATCTAATTGCAGATTTTCAGAAAACTGTGTTAGCAAACTGATCACTGAAGAGGAACGTGTAACTCTGTGAGTTGCATTCACACATGTTAATGCGGTTTCTCAGAAGGCTTCTCTCCAGTTTTTTATGAGGATATTTCCGTTTTCACAATAGACCTCAAAGAGCTCCAAAATATCACTTTGCAGATTCCACGACAACAGTGTTAGCAAACTGTTCAAGAAGGGAAGGGTGGAACTCTGTGTGATGAAATCACACATCAGAAAGCAATCTCTCAGGAAGCTTCTCTCTAGTTATTATCTGAGGATATTTCCTTTTTCACCATGGTAAACTATGGGCTCCCAAATATCACATTGCAGAATCCACAACAACAGTGTTAGCAAGCTGTTCCAAGAAGAGAAGGATGGAACTCTGTGTGATGAAGTCACAGATCAGATAGCAATCTCTCACAAAGCTTCTCTCTAGTTATTACGTGAGGATATTTCCTTTTTCACCATGGGGCCCTATGGGCTCCCAAATATCACTTTGCAGTTTCCACGAAAAGAGTGGTAGCGAATTGTTTCTTGAGGTCTATGTTGTAACTCTGTGAGATGAATTCACAGATCAGAAAGAAGTTTCTCAGAAAGCTTCTTTCACGTTTTGAAGTGATAATAATTCCTTTATCAGCGTAAGCACCATTATGTTCCAAAGAAGCCCTTCTCAGTTTCATCAAAGACAGTGTTAATGGACTGCTCCATGAAACATAAGTGTTACTCTGTGAGATGAATTCACACATCACCAAGAAGTTTCTAGGAAATCTTCTTTCTAGTTTTCATCTGAGGATACTTCCTTTGTCAATGTAAGCTTCATTGCGCTAAGAAGTATCCCATTGCAGATTTCCAGAAAACTGTGTTAGCAAACTGGTCACTGAAGAGAAGCTTGTAACTCTCTGAGTTGCATTCACATATGGCAATGCAGTTTCTCAGAAGGCTTCTTTCCTGTTTTGACCTGAGGATATTTCCTTTTTCACCATAGCCCTCAGTGAGCTCCCAAATATCACTTTGCAGAATTCCCGACAACAGTGTCAGCAAACGGTTCCAAGAAGGAAAGGGTGGAACTCGGTGTGATGAAGTCACACATCAGAAAACAATCTCTCAGAAAGCTTCTCTCTAGTTATTATGTGAGGATATTTCCTTTTTCACCATGGGCCCCTATGGGCTCCAAAATATCACTTTACAGATTCCACGAAAAGAGTGTCAGCAAACTGCTTCCTGAGGTCTAAGTTTTAAGTCTGTGAGGTGAATTCACAGATCAGAAAGAAGTTTCTAAGAAATCTTCTTTCACGTTTGGAACTGATGATATATCATTTTTCAGCATAGGCCTCAATATGATCCAAAGTGGCCCTTCTCACGTTCCTCAAAGACAGTGTTAATGGACTGCTTCACGAAACATAAGTGTAACTCTGTGAGATGAATTCACACATCACCAAGAAGTTTCTAAGAAAGCTTCCTTCTACTTTTCATCTGAGGGTATATCCTTTATCACCTCGAGCTTCATTGCACTAAGAAATATCTAATTGTAGATTTCTGGAAAACTGTGATAGAAAACTGATCACTGAAGAGAAAAGTGTAAGTCTGTGAGTTGCATTCACACATGGCAATGCAGTTTCTCAGCAGGCTTCTTTCCAGTTTTGATCTGACAATATTTCCTTTTTCCCCATAGCCCTCAATGAGCTCCGAAATATCACTTTGCAGAATCCAGGACAACAATCTTAGCAAACTGTTCCAAGAAGGGAAGCGTGGAACTCTGTGTGATGAAGTCACACATCAGAAAGAAATCTCTCAGAAAGTTTCGCTCTAGTTATTATGTGAGGATATTTCCTTTTTCACCATGGGCCCCTAAGGTCTCCAAAATATCTGTTTGCAGATTCCACGAAAAGAGTGTTAACAAACTGCTTTCTGAGGTCTATGGTGTAACTCTGTGAGATGAATTCACAGATCAGAAAGAAGTTTCTCAGAAAGCTTCTTTCACGGTGTGAACTGATGATATTTCCTTTATCAGCGTGGACCTCACTGCAATCCTTAGAAGCCCTTCTCAGGATCCTCAAAGACAGTGTTAATGGACTGCTCCACGAAATGTAAGTGTAACTATGTGAGATGAATTCACACATCACCAAGAAGTTCCTAGGAAAGCTTCTTTCTAATTTTCATCTGAGGATATTTCCTTTCTCACCGAATGCTTCATTGCGCTAAGAAGTATCCCATTGCAGATTTCCAGAAAACTGTGTTAGCAAACTGATCACTGAAGAGAAACGTGTAACTCTGTGAGTTGCATTCCCACATGGCAATGAAGTTTCCCAGAAGGCTTCTTTCAAATTTTGATCAAAGGATATTTCCTTTTTAGATAGCCCCCAGTGAGCTCCCAAATATCACTTTGCAGAATCCACGACAACAGTGTTGGCAAACTGTTCCAATAAGGGAAGGGTGGAACTCTGTGTGATGAAGTTACACATCAGAAAGCAATCTCTCTGAAAGCTTCTTTCCAGTTATTATGTGAGGAAATTTCCCTTTTCACCTTGGGCCCCAATGGGCTCCCGAATATCGCTTTGCACTTTCCACGAAAAGAGTGTTAACAAACTGCTTCCTGATGTCTAAGGTTTAACTCTGTGAGGTGAATTCAGAGGTAGAAAGAAATTTCTCAGAAAGCTTCTTTCACGTTTTGAACTGATGATATTTCCTTTGTCACCGTAGGCTTCACTGCAGTAACAAGTATCTAATTGCAGATTTCCAGAAAACTGTGTTAGCAAACTGATCACTGAAGAGGAACGTGTAACTCTGTGAGTTGCATTCACACATGCTAATGCGGTTTCTCAGAAGGCTTCTCTCCAGTTTTTTATGAGGATATTTCCGTTTTCACAATAGCCCTCAAAGAGCTCCAAAATATCACTTTGCAGATTCCACGACAACAGTGTTAGCAAAATGTTCAAGAAGGGAAGGGTGGAACTCTGTGTGATGAAATCACACATCAGAAAGCAATCTCTCAGGAAGCTTCTCTCTAGTTACTATCTGAGGATATTTCCTTTTTCACCATGGTAAACTATGGGCTCCCAAATATCACTTTGCAGAATCCACAACAACAGTGTTAGCAAACTGTTCCAAGAAGGGAAGGGTGGAATTCTGTGTGATGAAATCACACATCACAAAGCAATCTATCAGAAAGCATCTCTATAGTTATTATCTGAGGGTATTTCCATTTTCACCATGGGCCCCTATGGGCTCCCAAATATCACTTTGCAGATTCCATGAAAAGAGGGTTAGCAAACTGCCTCCTGAGGTCTAAGTTGTAACACTGTGAGATGAATTCACAGATCAGAAAGAAGTTTCTCAGAAAGCTTCTTTCACATTTTCAACTGGTGATATTTCCGATATCAGCATAGGTCTCAATGCGATCCAACGAAGCCCTTCTCAGGTTCCTCAAAGACATTGTTAATGGACTGCTCCACGAAACATAAGTGAAACTCAGTGAGATGAATTCACACATCACCAAGAAGTTTCTAAGAAAGCTTCTTTCTAGGTTTCCTCTGACGATATTTCCTTTGTCACCGTAAGCGTCATTCCGCTAAGAAGAATCCCATTACAGATTACCCGAAAACTGTGTTAGCAAACTGATCACTGAAGAGCAACGTGTAACACTTTGAGTTGCATTCACACATGGCAATGCAGTTTCTCAGAAGGCTTCTTTCCAGTTTTGATCTGAGGATATTTCCTTTTTCACCATAGCCTTCAAAGAGCTCAAAAAAATCACTTTGCAGAATCCACGACAACAGTGTTAACAAACTGTTCTGAGACGGGAAGGGTGGAACTCTGTGTGATGAAGTCACGCATCAGAAAGCAATCTCTCAGACAGCTTCTCTCTGTTATTATGTGAGGTTATTTCCTTTTTCACCATGGGCCCCTATGGGCTCCCAAGTATCACTTTGCAGATTCCACGACAACAGTCTTAGCAACCTGTTCCAAGAAGGGAAGGGTGTTACTCTGTGTGATGAAGTCATACATCAGAAAGCAATCTCTCAGAAAGCTTCTCTCTAGTTATTATCTGAGGGTATTTGCTTTTTGACCATGTGCCCCTAAGGGCTCCCAGATATCACTGCAGATTCCACAAAAATTGTGTTAGCAAACTGCTTCCTGAGGTCTAAGTTGTAACTCTGTGAGATGAATTCACAAATGAGAAAGAAGTTCTCAGAAAGCTTCATTCACGTTTTGAACTAATGATATTTCCTTTATCACTGTAGGCCTCAATGTGATCCAAAGAAGCCCTTCTCAGGTTCTTCAAAGACCGTGTTAATGGACTGCTCCATGAAACATAAGTATAACTCTGTGAGATGAATTCACACATCACCGAAAGTTTCTAACAAAGCTTCTTTTTACTTTTCCTCTGAGAATATTTCCTTTGTCACTGTAAGCTTCGTTGCACTAAGAGGTATACCATTGCAGATTTCCAGAAAACTGTGTTAACAAACCTCTCACTGAAGAGAATCGTGTAACTCTCTGAGTTGCATTCACGCATTGCAATGCAGTTTCTCACAAGGTTTCTTTCCAGTTTTTATCTGAGGATATATCCTTTTTCACTGTAGCCCTCAATGAGCTCCCAAATATCACTTTGCAGGATCCACGAAAACAGTGTTAGCAAACTGTTCCAAGAGAGGGAAGGGTGGAACTCTGTGTGATGAAGTCACACATCAGAAAGCAATCTCTCAGAAAGCTTCTTTCTAGTTATTACGTAAGGATATTTCCTTTTTCACCATGGGCCCTTAACGGCTCCCAAATATCACTTTGCAGATTACACGAAAAGATTGGTAGCAAACTGCTTACTGAGGAATAAGGTGTAACTCTGTGAGATGAATTCAAAGATCACAAAGCAGTTCCTCAGAAAGCTTCTTTCACGTTTTGAACTGATGATATTTCCTTTTCCAGCGTAGGCTTCTATGCGATACAAAGAAGCCCTTTTCAGGTTCCTCAAAGACAGTGTTAATGGACTGCTCCACGAAACATAAGTGTAAGTCTGTGAGATGAATTCACACATCATCAAAAAGATTCTAAGAAACCTTCTTTCTAGTTTTCATCTGAGGATATTTCCTTTGTCACTGTAATCTTCATTGCGCTAAGAAGTATCCCAATGCAGATTTCCAGAAATCTTTGATAGCAAACTGATCACTGAATAGAAACGTGTAACTCTGTGAGTTGCATTCACATATGGTAATACAGTTTCTCAGAAGGCTTCTTTCCAGTTTTCATCTGAGAATATTTCCTTTTTCACCATAGCCCTCAATGAGCTCCCAAATATCACTCTGCAGAATCCACCACAACAGTGTTAGCAATCTGTTCCAAAAAGGGAAGGGTGGACCTCTGTGTGATGAAGTCACACTTCAGAAAGCAATCTCTCAGAAAGCTTCTGTCTAGTTATTATTGGAGGATATTTCCTTTTTCACCATGGGTACTATGGGCTCCCAAATATCACTTTGCAGATTCCACGAAAAGAATATTAGCAAACTGGTTCCTGAGGTCTAAGGTCTAACACTGTGAGATGAATTCACAGATGAGAAAGAAGTTTCTCAGACAGATTCTTTAACGTTTTGAAGTGATGATTTTTCCTTTATCAGTGTAGGCCTCTATACGATCCAAAAAGCCCTTCTCAGGTTCCTCAAAGACAGTGTTTATGGACTGCTCCACGAAACATAAGTGTAACTCTGTGAGATGAATTCACACATCATCAAGAAGTTTCTAAGAAAGCTTCTTTCTAGTTTTCATCTGAGGATATATACTTTCTCACCGTAAGCTTCATTGCGCTAAGAAGTATCCAATTGCACATTTCCAGAAAACTGTGTTAGCAAACTGATTACTGAAGAGAAACGTCTACCTCTTTGAGTTGCATTCACACATGGCAATGCAGTTTCCCAGAAGTATTCTTTCCAGTTTTTATCTGAGGATATTTGATTTTTCACCATAGCCGTCAATGAGCTCCCAAATATCACTTTGCAGAATCCATAACAACAGTGTTAGCAAACTGTCCCAAAAAGGGAAGTGTGGAACTCTATGTAATGAAGTCGCGCATCAGAAAGCAATCTCTCAGAAAGCTTCTCTCTGGTTATTAAGTGAGGATATTTCCTTTTTCACCATGGGCCCCTATGGGCTCCCAAATATCACTTTTTAGATTCCACAAAAAGAGTGTTAGCAAACTGCTTCCTCAGGTCTAAGTTCCCAAATATCACTTTGCAGAATCCATGACAACAGTGTAAAGAAACTGTTCCAAGAAGGGAAGTGTGGAACTCTGTGTGATGAAGTCACACACCTGAAAGCAATCTCTGAGAAAGCTTCTCTCCAGTTATTATCTGAGGATATTTCCTTTTTCACCAAGGGCTCCTATGGACTCCCAAATATCACTTTGCAGATTCCACAAAAAGAGTGTTAGCAAACTGATTCCTGAGGTCTAAGGTGTAACTATTTTAGATGAATTCACAGATCAGAAATAAGTTTCTCAGAAAGCTTCTTTCAGGTTTTGAACTGACGATATTGCCTTTATCAGCGTAGGCCTCAATGGGATCCAAAGAAGCCCTTCTCCGCTTCCTCAAAGACAGTGTTAACGGACTGCTCCACGAAAGAAAAGTTTAACTCTCTGAGATGATTTCACACATCACCAAGAAGTTTCTCAGAAAGTTTCTTTCTAGTTTTCCTCTGAGGATATTTCCTTTGTCACCGTAATCTTCATTGGTTCACTTCTTCACTTCTTAGTAATCTTCACTTCTTAGCATCCCATTGCAGATTTCCGGAAAACTTTGTTAGCAAACTGATCACTGAAGAGAAAAGTGTGAATCTGTGAGTTGCATTCACACATGGCAGTGCAGTTTCTCAGAAGGCTTCTTTCCATTTTTCTTCTGAGGATATTTCCTTTTTCACCATAGCCCTCAATGAGCTCCCAAATATCACTTTGCAGAATCCACGACAACAGTGTTAGAAAACTGTTCCAAGAAGGGAAGGGTGGAACTGTGTGTGATGAAGTCACACATCAGAAAGCAATCTCTCAGAAAGCTTCTCTCTAGTTATTATCTGAGGATATTTCCTTTTTCACCATGGGTCCCTATGGGCTCCCAAATATCACTTTGCAGAATCCACGACAACAGTGTTAGCAATCTGTTCCAAAAAGGGAAGGGTGGAATTCTGTGTGATTAAGTCACACATCAGAAAGCTTCTCTCTAGTTATTAAGTTAGGATATTTCCTTTTTCACCATGGGCCCCTATGGGCTGCCAAATATCACTTTGCAGAATCCACTACAACAGTGTTAGCAATCAGCGTAGGCCTCAATAAGATCCAAAGAAGCCCTTTTCAGGTTCCTCAAAGACAGTGTTAATGGACTGCTCCACAAAACCTAAGTGTAACTCTGTGAGATGAATTCACACATCACCAAGAAGTTTCTAAGAAAGCTTCTTTCTATGATGGCCGAATAGGAACAGCTCCAGTTTCCAACTCGCTCCAACTCTCCTCTCCAACACAGAAGACCGGAGATTTCTGCATCTTCAACTGAGGTATTGGGTTCATCTCACTAGGGAGTGCCGGAGAATTGGTGATGGTCAGTTGCTGCAGCCTGACCAGCGAGAGCTGAATCAGGGCAAGGCATCGCCTCACCTGGGAAGCACAAGGGGGAAGGGTATCCCTTTTCCTAGCCATGGGAACTGAGACACAGAACACCTGGAAAATCGGGTAACTCCCACCCCAATATCGTGCTCTAAGCAAACGGGCACACCAGAAGAATATATCCCTCACCTGGCCGGGAGGGTCCCAAGACCACAGAGCCTCCCTCATTGTTAACACAGCAGTCTGCAGGGATCTAACCGCGAGGCAGCAGCGAGGCTGTGGGAGGGGCGGCCGTGATTGCTGAGGCTTAAGTAGTTGAACAAAGCTGCTGGGAATCTCGAACTGGGTGGAGCTCACAGCAGCTCAAGGAAACCTGCCTGTCTCTATAGACTTCCCTTCTGGGGGCAGGGCTCAGCTAAAAAAACAACAGGGGAAGCAACAGAGGCCTGAGCAGACGTGAAGGAGTCTGTCTGACAGCTTTGAAGAGAGCAGTGGATCTCCCAACACGGAGGTAGAGATCTGAGAACGGACAGACTGCATGCACAAGTGTGTCACTGACCCCTGAGTAGCCTCACGGGGAGACATCCCCCACTAGGGGCAGTCTGATACCCCACACCTCACAAGGTGGAGTACACCCCTAAGATGAAGCTTCCAAAGTAAGAATCAGACAGGTACACTCGCTGTTCAGCAATAATCTATCTTCTGCAAACTCTGCTGCTGATACCCAGGCAAACAGGGTCTGGAGTGGACTTCAAGCAATCTCCAACTAACCTACAGCTGAGGGTCCAGACTGTCAGAAGGAACACTATCAAACAGGAAGGACACCTATACCAAAACCCCATCAGTACGTCACCATCATCAAAGACCAGAGACAGATAAAACCACAAAGATGGGGAAAAAGCAGGGAAGAAAACCTGGCAATTCAAAAAGTAAGAGCACATCTCCCCCTGCAAAGGAGCACAGCCCATCGCCAGCAAAGGATCGAAGCTGGTCAGAGAATGACTTTGACGAGATGAGAGAAGAAGGCTTCAGTCCATCAAACTTCTCAGAGGTAAAGGAGGAATTACGTACCCAGCACAAAGAAACTAAAAATCTTGAAGAAAGAGGGGAAGAATGGACAGCTAGACTAATTAATGCAGAGAAGGTCATAAAGGAAATGACAGAGATGAAAACCATGACACGAGAAATACGTGACAAATGCACAAGCTTCAGCAACCAACTTGAACTGAGAAAAAAGAGTATCAGCGATTGAGGATCAAATGAATGAAATGAAGCGAGAAGAGAAACCAAAAGAAAAAAGAAGAAAAAGAAATGAACAAAGCCTGCAAGAAGTATGGGATTATGTAAAAACACCATATCTACGTCTGATTGGGGTGCCTGAAAGTGAGGGGGAAAATGGAACCAAGTTGGAAACCACTCTTCAGGATATCATCCAGGAGAATTTCCCCAACCCAGTAGGAAGGCCAACATTCAAATTCAGGAAATACAGAGAATGCCACAAGATACTCCTCGAGAAGAGCAACTCCAAGACACATAATTGCCAGATTCACCAAAGTTGAAATGAAGGAAAAAATGTTAAGGGCAGCCAGAGAGAAAGGTCGGGTTACCAACAAAGGGGAGCCAATCAGACTAACAGCAGCTCTCTCGGTAGAAACTCTACAAGCCAGAAGAGAGTGGGGGCCAATATTCAACGTTCTTAAAGAAAAGAATTTTCAACCCAGAATTTCATATCCAGCCAAACTATGTTTCATCAGTGAGGGAGAAATAAAATCCTTTACAGATAAGCAAATGCTTAGAGATTTTGTCACCACCAGGCCTGCCTTACAAGAGACCGTGAAGGAAGCCCTAAACATGGAAAGGAACAACCGGTACCAGCCATTGCAAAAACAGGCCAAAATGTAAAGACCATCGAGGCTAGGAAGAAACTGCATCAACTAACGAGCAAAATAACCAGTTAATATCATAATGGCAGGATCAAGTTCACACATAACAATATTAAACTTAAATATAAATGGACTAAATGCTCCAATTAAAAGACACAGAATGGCAAACTGGATAAAGATTCAAGACCCATGAATCTGCTGTATTCAGGAGACCCATCTCACATGCAGAGACATACATAGGCTCAAAATAAAGGGATGGAGGAAGATCTACCAAGCAAATGGAGAACAAAAAAAAGCAGGGGTTGCAATCCTAGTCTCTGATAAAACAGACTTGAAACCATCAAAGATGAAAAGAGACAAAGAAGGCCATTACATAATGGTAAAGGTATAAATTCAACAGGAAGAGCTAACTCTCCTAAATATATATGCACCCAATACAGGAGCACCCAGATTCATAAAGCAAGTCCTTAGAGACTTACAAAGAGACTTAGATTCCAATACAATAATAATGGGAGACTTCAACACTCCACTGTCAACATTAGACAGATCAACGAGACAGAAAATAAACAAGGATACCCAGGAATTGAACTCATCTCTGCACCAAGCAGACCTAATAGACATCTATAGAACTCTCCACCCCAAATCAACAGAATATACATTCTTCTCAGCACCACATCGTACTTATTCCAAAATTGACCACATAATTGGAAGTAAGGCACTCCTCAGCAAATGTAAAAGAACAGAAATTATAACAAACTGTCTCTCAGACCACAGTGCAATCAAACTAGAACTCAGGACTAAGAAACTCAATCAAAACCGCTCAACTACATGGAAACTGAACAACCTGCTCCTGAATGACTACTGGGTACATAACAAAATGAAGGCAGAAATAAAGATGTTCTTTGAAACCATTGAGAACAAAGATACAACATACCAGAATCTCTGGGACACATTTAAAGCAGTGTGTAGAGGGAAATTTATAGCACTAAATGCCCACAAGAGAAAGCTGGAAAGATCTAAAATTGACACTCTAACATCACAATTAGAAGAACAAGAGAGGCAAGAGCAAACACATTCAAAAGCTGGCAGAAGGCAAGAAATAACTCAGATCAGAGCAGAACTGAAGGAGATAGAGACACAAAAAACTCTCCAAAAGTCAATGAATCCAGGAGTTGGTTTTTTGAAAAGATAAACAAAATTGACAGACCGCTAGCAAGACTAATAAAGAAGAAAAGGGAGAGGAATCAAATAGATGTAATAAAAAATGATAAAGGGGATATCACCACCCACCCCACAGAAATGCAAACTACCATTAGAGAATACTATAAACGCCTCTACACAAATCAACTAGAAAATCTAGAAGAAATTGTTAATTTCCTGGACACTTACACTCTCCCAAGACTAAACCAGGAAGAAGTTGAATCCCTGAATAGACCAATAGCAGGCTCTGAAATTGAGGCAACAATTAGTAGCCTACCCACCAAAACAAGTCCAGGACCAGATGGATTCACCGCTGAATTCTACCAGAGGTAGAAGGAGGAGCTGGTACCATTCCTTCTGAAACGATTCCAATCAATAGAAAAAGAGGGAATCCTCCCTAACTCATTTTATGAGGCCAACATCATCCTGATACCAAAGCCTGGCAGAGACACAACAAAAAAAGAGAATTTTAGACCAATATCCCTGATGAACATCGATGCAAAAATCCTCAATAAAATACTGGCAAACCGGAATCAGCAGCACATCCAAAAGCTTATCCACCATGATCAAGTGGGCTTCATCCCTGGGATGCAAGGCTGGTTCAACATTCGCAAATCAATAAACATAATCCAGCATGTAAACAGAACCAAAGTCAAGAACCACATGATTATCTGAATAGATGCAGAAAGAGCTTTTGACAAAATTCAACAGCTCTTCATGCTAAAAACGCTCAAAAAATTCGGTACTGATGGAACGTACCTCAAAATAATAAGAGCTATTTACGACAAACCCACAGCTAATATCATTCTGAATGGGCAAAAACTGGAAAAATTCCCTTTGAAAACTGGTACAAGACAGGGATGCCCTCTCTCACCACTCCGATTCAACATCGAGTTGGAAGGTCTGGCCAGGGGAATCAGGCAAGAGAAAGAAATCAAGGGTATTCAGTTAGGAAAAGAAGAAGTCAAATTGTCCCTGTTTGCAGATGACATGATTGTATATTTAGAAAACCCCATCATCTCAGCCCAAAATCTCCTTAAGCTGATAAGCAACTTCAGCAAAGTCTCAGGATACAAAATTAATGGGCAAAAATCACAAGCATTCTTATACAGCAGTAACAGACAAGCAGAGAGCCAAGTCAGGAATGAACTTCCATTCACAATTGCTTCAAAGAGAATAAAATACCCAGGAATCCAACTTACAAGGGATGTAAAGGACCTCTTCAAGGAGAACTACAAACCACTTCTCAGTGAAATCAAAGAGGACACAAACAAATGGAAGAACATACCATGCTCATGGATAGGAACAATCAATATCGTGAAAATGGCCATACTGCCCAAGGTTATTTATAGATTCAATGCCATCCCCATCAAGCTACCAATGAGTTTCTTCACAGAATTGGAAAAAACTGCTTTAAAGTTCATATTTAACCAAAAAAGAGGCCGCATTGCCAAGACAATCCTAAGGCAAAAGGACAAAGCTGGAGGCGTCACGCTACCTGACTTCAAACTCTACTACAAGGCTACAGTAACCAAAACAGCATGGTACAGGTACCAAAACAGAGCTATAGACCAATGGAACAGAACAGAGTCCTCAGAAATAATACCACACATCTACAGCCATCTGATCTTTGACAAACCTGAGAGAAACAAGAAATGGGGAAAGGATTCCCTATTTAATAAATGGTGCTGGGAAAATTGGCTAGCCATAAGTAGAAAGCTGAAACTGGATCTTTTCCTTACTCCTTATACGAAGATTAATTCAAGATGGATTAGAGACTTAAATTTTAGACCTAATATCATAAAAACCCTAGAAGAAAATCTAGGTAATACTATTCAGGACATAGGCATCGGGAAGAACTTCATGTCTAAAACACCAAAAGCAATGGCAGCAAAAGCCAAAATTGACAAATGGGATCTAATTAAACTAAAGAGTTTACGCACAGCAAAAGAAACTACCATCAGAGCAAAGGGTGGAACTCTGTGTGATGAAGGCACACATCAGAAAGCAATCTCTCAGAAAGTTTCTCTCTAGGTACTATGTGAGGTTATTTCCTTTTTCACCATGGACCCCTATGGGTTCCCAAATATCACTTTGCAGAATCCACGACAACAGTGCTAGCAAACTGTTCCAAGAAGGGAAGTGTGGAATTTTGTATGATGAAGTCACACATCAGAAAGCAATCTCTCAGAAAGCTGCTCTGTAATTATTAGGTGAGGATATTTCCTTTTTCACCATGGGCCCCTATGGGCTCCCAAATATCACTTTGCAGATTGCAAGAAAAGAGTGTTTGCAAACGGCTTCCTGAGGTCTAAGTTGTAACTCTGTGAGATGAATTCACAGATCAGAAAGAAGTTTCTCAGAAAGATTCTTTCACGTTTTGAAGTGATGACATTTCCTATATCAGCGCAGGCCTCAATACGATCCAAAAAGGCCCTTCTCAGGTTCCTCAAAGACAGTGTAAATGGACTGCTCCACGAAACAGAAGTGGAACTCTGTGAGATGAATTCACACATCAGAAAGAAGTTTCTAAGAAAGCTTCTTTCTAGTTTTCATCTGAGGGTATTTCCTTCATCATCGTAAGCCTCATTGCGCTAAGAAGTATCTAATTGCAATTTTCAAACAACTGTGTTAGCAAACTGATCACTGTAGAGAAATCTCTAACTCTGTGAGTTGCATTCACATATGGCAATTCAGTTTCTCAGAAGGCTTTTTTCCAGTTTTGATCTGAGGATATTTCCTTTTTCACTATAGCCCTCAATGAGCTCCCAAATATCACTTTGCAGAATCCACGACAACACTGTTAGCAAACTGTTCCAAGATGGGAAGGGTGGAATCATGTGTGATGAAGTCACACATCAGAAAGCAGTCTCTCAGAAAGCTTCTCTCTAGTTATTATGTGAGGTATTTCCGTTTTCACAATCGGCACATATGGGATCCTAAATATCACTTTGCAGAATCCACGGCAACAGTGTTAGCAAACTGTTCCAAGAAAGGAAGGGTGGAACTCTGTGTGATGAAGTCACACATCAGAAAGCAATCTCTCAGAAACGTTCTCTCTAGTTATTATCTGAGGATATTTCCTTTTTCACCATGGGCCCCTATGGGCTCCCAAATTTCACTTTGCAGATTCCACGAAAAGAGTGTTACCAAACTGCTTCCTGAAGTCTAGGTTGTAATTCTGTGAGATGAATTCACAGAGCAGAAAGAAGTTTCTCAGAAAGATTCTTTCACGTTTTGAACTGAAAATATTTCCTTTATCAGCGTAGGTCTCAATGCCATCCAAAGAATGCCTTCTCAGGTTCCTCGAAGACAGTGTAATGGACTGCTGAAAGAAACAAAAATGTAACTCCATGAGATGACTTCACACATCACCAAGAGGTTTCTAAGAAAGCTTTTTTCTACTTTTCATCTGAGGATATTTCCTTTGTCACGGTAAGCTTCATTGCACTAAGAAGTATCCCAATGCAGATTTCCAGAAAACTGTGTTAACAAACTGATAACTGAAGAGAAACGTGTAACTCTGTGACTTCCATTCACACATGGCAATGCAGTTTCTCAGAAGGCTTCTTTCAAGTTTTGATCTGAGGATATTTCCTTTTTCAACATAGACCTCAATGAGCTCCCAAATGTCACTTTGCAGAATGCACGACAAACGTGTTAGCACACTGTTCCAACAAGGGAAGGGTGGAACTCTGTGTGATGAAGTCACACATCAGAAAGCAATCGCTCAGAAAGCTTCCCTGTAGTTAATATCTGAGGATATTTCCTTTTTCACAATGGGCCCCTATGGGCTCCCAAATATCACTTTGCAGATTCCACGAAAAGATGTTAGCAAACTGCTTCCTGTGGTCTAAGTTGTAACTCTGTCAGATGAATTCACAGATCAGAAACAAGTTTCTCAGAATGCTTCTATCACCTTGTGAACTGATGATATTTCCTTTACCAGCGTAGGCCTCAATGCGATCCAAAGTAGCCCTTCTCAGATTCCTCAAAGACAGTGTTAATGGACTGCTCCATGAAACATTAGTGTAAATCTGTGAGATGTATTCACACACCACCGAGAAGTTTCTAAGAATGCTTCTTTCTAGTTTCCAACTGAGGATATTTCCTTTGTCACCGTATGCTTCATTGCGTGAAGAAGTATCCAAAATATCACTTTGCAGATCTCTCAGAAAGCTTCTCTCTAGTTATTATGTGAGGATATTTCCTTTTTCACCATGGGCCCCTATGGGCTCCCAAATATCACTTTGCAGATTCCATGAAAAGAGTGTTAGCAAACTGCTTCCTGTGGTCTAAAGTGTAACTCTCTGAGATGAATACACAGATCAGAAGGAAGTTTCTCAGAAAGCTTCTTTCATGTTTTGAACTGATGGTATTTCCTTTATGAGCGTAGGCCTCAGTATCCAAAGAAGCCCTTCTCAGGTTCCTCAAAGACAGTGTTAATGGACTGCTCCACGAAACATTACTGTAAATCTGTGAGATGAATTCACGCATCACCAAGAATTTTCTAAGAAAGCTTCTTTCTTGTTTTCATCTGAGGATATTTCCTTTGTCACCGTAAGCTTCATTGTGCTACGAAGTATCCAATTGCAGATTTCCAAAAAACTATGTTAAGAAACTGATCACTGAAGAGAAACGTGTAACTTTGTGAATTGCATTCAAAGATGGCAATGCAGTTTCTCAGAAGGCTTCTTGCCAGTTTTGATCTCAGGATATTTCCTTTTTCAGCATAGCCCTCAATGAGCTCGCAAATATCACTTTGCAGAATCCAAGACAACAGTGTTAGCAAAAAGTTCCAAGAAAGGAAGCGTGGAACGCTGTGTGTCGAAGTCACACATCAGAAAACAATCTGTCAGAAAGCTTCTCTCTAGTTATTATTCGAGGATATTTCCTTTTTCACCATGGGCACCCATGGGCTTCCAAATATCACTTTGCAGAATCCACGACAACAGTGTTTGCAAACTATTCCATGAAGGGAAGGGTGGAACTCTGTGCGATGAAGTCAAACAATAGAAAGCAATTTCTCAGAAAGCTTCTCTCTAGTTATTATCTGAGGATATTTCCTTTTTCACCATTGGCCTCTATGGGCTCCCAAATATCACTTTGCAGATTCCACGAAAAGAGTGTTTGCAAAGTGCTTCCTGAGGTCGAAGGTGTAACTCTGTGAGATATATTCACAGATCAGAAAGAAGTTTCTAAGAAAGCCTCTTTCACGTTTTGAAATGATGATATTTCTTTTATCAGTGTAGACCTCAATACGATCCAAAGAAGCCATTCTCAGATTCCTCAAAGACAGTGTCAATGGTCTGCTCCAAGAAAGCTTATTGTAAATCTGTGAGATGAATTCACACATCACCAAGAAGTTTCTAAGAAAGCTTCCTGCTAGTTTTCATCTGAGGAGATTTCCTTTGTCACGATAAGCTTCATTGCGCTAAGAAGTATCCCATTGCAGATTTCCAGAAAACTGTGTTAGCAAACTGATCACTGAAGAGAAACGTGTAACTCTGTGAGTTGTATTCAAACATGGCAATGCAGTTTTGCAGAAGGCTTCTTTCAAGTTTTGATATGAGGATATTTCCTTTTTCTCCTTAGACCTCAATGAGCTCCCAAATGTCACTTTGAAGAATCCACGACAAAAGTGTTAGCACACTGTTCCAAGAAGGGAAGAGTGGAACTCTTTGTGATGAAGTCACACATCATAAACAAATCTCTCAGAAAACTTCTCTGTAGTTCTTATCTGAGGATATCACCTTTTTCACAATGGGCCCCTATGGGCTACAAAATATCACTTTGCAGATTCTACGAAAAGATGTTAGCAAACTGCTTCCTGAGTTCTAAGGTGTAACGCTGTCAGATGAATTCACAGATCAGAAAGAAGTTTCTCAGAATGCTTCTTTCACCTTGTGAACTGATGATATTTCCTTTGTCGGTGTAGGTCGCCATGCGATCCAAAGTAGCCCTTCTCAGGTTCCTCAAAGACAGTGTTAATGGACTGCTCCACGAAACATAAGTGTAACTCTGTGTGATGAATTCACACATCACCAAGAACTTTCTACGAAACTTCTTTCTAGTTTTCATCTGAGGATATTTCCTTTGTCATCGTAAGCCTCAATGTGCTAAGAAGTATCTAATTGCAGATTTCCAAAAACTGTGTTCGCAAACACATCACTGTAAAGAAATCTCTAACTCTGAGTTGAATTCACACATGGCAGTGCAGTTTCTCAGAAGACTTTTTTCCAGTTTAGATCTGAGGATATTTCGTTTTTCACTGTAGCTCTCAATGAGCTCCCAAATATCACTTTGCAGAATCCACGACAACAGTATTAGCAAACTGTTCCAAGAAGGGAAGGGTGGAATCAAGTGTGATGAAGTCACACATCAGAAAGCAATCTCTCAGAAATCTTCTCTCTAATTATTATGTGAGGTATTTCCGTTTTCACCATTGGCATTTATGGGATCCTAAATATCATTTTGCAGAATCCACGGCAACAGTGTTAGCAAGCTGTTCCAAGAAGGGAAGGGTGGAACTCTGTGTGATGAAGTCACACATCAGAAAGCAATCTCTCAGAAAGCTCCTCTCTAGTTATTATCTGAGGATATTTCCTTTTTCATCATGGGCCCCTATGGGCTCCCAAATATCACTTTGCAGATTCCACGAAAAGAGTGTTACCAAACTGCTTCCTGAAGTCTAGTTTGTAAGTCTGTGAGATGAATTCACAGAGCAGAAAGAAGTTCCTCAGAAAGATTCACGTTTTGAACTGAAAATATTTCCTTTATCAGCGTAGGTCTCAATGCCATCCAAAGAAGGCCTTCTCAGGTTCCTCAAAGACAGTGTAATGGACTGCTGAAAGAAACAAAAATGTAACTCCATAAGATGACTTCACATATCACCAAGAGGTTTCTAAGAAACCTTCTTTCTAGTTTTCATCTGAGGATATTTCCTTTGTCACAGTAAGCTTCATTGCGCTAAGAAGTATCCCAATGCAGATTTCCAGAAAACTGTGTTAGCAAACTGATAACTGAAGAGAAACGTGTAACTCTGACTTCCATTCACACATGGCAATGCAGTTTCTCAGAAGATTTCTTCCAAGTTTTGATCTGAGGACATTTCCTTTGTCACTGTAAGCTTCATTGCGCTAAGAAGTATCCCAATGCAGATTTCCAGAAATCTGTGTTAGCAAACTGATAACTGAAGAGAAACGTGTAACTCTGTGACTTCCATTCACACATGGCAATGCAGTTTCTCAGAAGGCTTCTTTCAAGTTTTGATCTGAGGATATTTCCTTTTTCACCATAGCTCTCAATGAGCTCCCAAATATCACTTTTCAGAATCCAAGACAATAGTGTTAGCAAACAGTTCCAATCGGAAGGTTGGAACCATGTGTGATGAAGTCACACATCAGAAAGCAATCTCTCAGAAAGTTTCTCTCTGGTTTTTGTGTGAGGATATTAACTTTTTCACCATGGGCCCCTATGGGCTCCCAAATATCACTTTGCAGATTCCACGAAAAGAGTGTTAGCAAACTGCTTCCTGAGGACTAAGGTGTAACTCTGTGAGATGAATTCAAAGATCAGAAAGAAGTTTCTCAGAAAGCTTCTTTCACGTTTTGAACTGATGATATTTCCTCTATAATCGTAGGCCTCAATGCGGTCCAAAAGAGCCCTCCTCGGATTCCTCAAAGACAGTGTTAATGGACTGCTCCACGAAACATAAGTGTAACTCTGTGAGATGAATTCACACATCACCAAGAAGTTTCTACGAAAGTTTTTTCTAGTTTTCATCTGAGGATATTTCCTTTGTCACCATAAATTTCATTACCCTAAGAATTATCTAATTGCAGATATCCAGAAAATTGTGTTAGCAAACTGATCACTGAAGACAAACGTGTAACTCTGCAAATTGCATTCACCCATGACAATGCAGTTTCTCAGAAGGCTCCTTTACAGTTTTGATCAGATGATATTTCCTTTTTCACCATGGGCACCCATGGGCTTCCAAATATCACTTTGCAGAATCCACGACAACAGTGTTTGCAAACTATTCCATGAAGGGAAGGGTGGAACTCTGTGCGATGAAGTCAAACAATAGAAAGCAATTTCTCAGAAAGCTTCTCTCTAGTTATTATCTGAGGATATTTCCTTTTTCACCATAGCCCTCATTGAGCTCCCAAATATCACTTTGCCGAGTCCACGACAACAGTGTTAGCAAACTGTTCCAAGAACGAAAGGGTGGAACTCTGTGTGATGAAGTCACACATCCGAAAGCAATCTCTCAGAAACCTTCTCTCTAGTTATTATCTGAGGATATTTCCTTTTTCACCATGGGCCCCTATGGGCTCCCAAATATCACTTTGCAGATTCCATGAAAATAGTGTTAGCCAACTGTTCCAAGAACGGAAGGGTGGAACTCTGTTTGATGAAGTCACAAATCTGAAAGCAATCTCTGAGAAAGATTCTCTCTAGTTATTATCTGAGGATATTTCCTTTTTCACCATGGGCCGCTAAGGGCTCCCAAATATCACTTTGCAGGATCCACGACAACAGTGTTAGAAAGCTGCTCCAAGAAGGGAAGGGTGGAAATCTGTGTGATGAAATCACACATCAGAAAGCAATCTCTCAGAAGGCTTCTCTCTGGTTATTATGTGAGGATATTTTCATTTTCACCATGGGCCCCTATGGGCTCCCAAGTATCACTTTGCAGAATCCACGACAAAAGTGTGAGCAAATTGTTCCAAGAAGGGAAGAGTTGAACTTTGTGTGACTAAGTCACACATCAGAAAGCACTCTCTCAGAAACCTTCGCTCTAGTTATTATCTGAGGATATTTCATTTTTATCCATGGGCCCCTATGGGCTCCCAAATATCACTTTGCAGATTCCACGACAAGATTGTTAGGAAACTGCTTCTGAGGTTGAAGTTGTAACTCTGTGAGATGAATTCACAGGTCAGAAAGAAGGTTCCCAGAAAGCTACTTTCACGTTTTGAACGGATGATATTTCCTTTATCATCATAGGCCTCAATTCGATCCAAGGAAGCCCTTCTCAGTTTCCACAAATACAGTGTTAATGGACTGCTCCAAGAAACATAAGGGTAACTCTGAGAGATGAATTCACACATCACCAAGATGTTTCTAAGAAATCTTTTTTCTATTTTTCATCTGAGGATATTTCCTTTGTAACCAAAAGCTTCATTGCCCTAAGAAGTATCTCATTGCAGATTTCCAGAAAACTGTGTTAGCAAACTGATCACTGAAGAGAAACGTGTAACTCTGCGAGTTGCATTCACACATGACAATGCAGTTTCTCAGGAGGCTTCTTTCCAGTTTTGATCTGAGGATATTTCCTTTTTCACCATAGCCCTCAATAAGCTCCCAAATATCACTTTGCAGAATTCACGACAACAGTGTTAGCAAACTGTTCCAAGAAGGGAAGGTGGAAATCTGTGTGATGAAGTCACCCATCAGAAAGCAATCTCTCAGAAAGCTTCTCTCTAGTTATTATCTGAGGATATTTCCTTTTTCCCAATGGGCCCCTAAGGGCTCAAATATCACTTTGCAGATTCCACGAAAAGAGTGTTAGCGAACTGCTTCCTGAGGTCTAAGTTGTAACCCTGTGAGATGAATTCACAGAGCAGAAAGAAGTTTCTGAGATAGCTTCTTTCACGTTTTGAACTGATGATATTTCCTTCATCAGCGTAGGCCTCAATGCAATCGAAAGAAGCCCTTCTCAGGTTCCTCAGAGACCGTGTCAATGGACGGCTCCACGAAACTTAAGTGTAACTCTGTGAGGAGAATTCACACATCACTAAGAAGTTTCTACGAAAACTTCTTTCTAGTTTTCATCTGAGGATATTTCCTTTGTCACCGTAAGCTTTATTGCACTAAGAAGTATCCCATTGCAGATTTCCAGAAAATTTGGTAGCAAACTGATCACTGAAGGGAAACGTGTAAGTCTGTGAGTTGCATTCACACATGGCAATGCAGTTTCTCAAAAGGCTTCTTTCCAGTTTTGAACTGAGGATATTTCCTTTTTCACCATAGCCCTCAAAGAGCTCCCAAATATCACTTTGCAGAATCAACGACAACAGTCTTTGCAAACTGTTCCAAAAAGGGAAGGGGGGAACTCTGTGTGATGAAGTCACACACCAGAAAGCAATCTCTTAGAAAGCTTCTCTTTACTTATTATGTGAGGATATTTCCTTTTTCACCATGGGCCCTATGTACTCCCAAATATCACTTTGCAGAATCCACGACAATAGGGTTAGCAAACTGCTCCAAGAACGGAGGGGTGGAACTCTGTGTGATGAAGTCACAAATCAGAAAGCAATCTCTCAGAAAGCTTCTCTCTAGCTATTATGTGAGGATATTTCCTTTTTCACCATGGGACCCAATGGGCTCCCAAATATCACTTTGCAGTATCCACGACAACAGTGTTAGCAAACTGTTCCAAGAAAGGAAGGGTGGAACTCTGTGTGATGAAGTCACGCATCAGAAAGCAATCTCTCAGAAAGCTTCTCTCTAATTATTATCTGAGGATATTTCCTTTTTCACCATGGGCCACCATGGGCTCCAAAATATCAGTTTGCAGATTCCACGAAAAAGGGTAAGCAAACTGCTCCCTGATGTCTAAATTGTAACATTGTGACATGAATTCACAGATCAAAAGGAAGTTTCTCAGAAGGCTTCTTTCACGTTTTGAACTGATTATATATCCTTTATCAGCATAGGACTCAATGCGATCCAAAAAGCCCTTCTCCTGTTCCTCAAAGACAGAGTTCATGTACTGCTCCACGAAACATAAGTGTAACTCTGTGAGATGAATTCACACATCACCAAGAATTTTCTAAAAAAGTTTCTTTCTACTTTTCATCTGAGGATATTTCCTTTGTCACCGTAAGCTTCATTCCACACAAAAGTATCCCATTGCAGATTTCAAGAAAACTGTGTTAGCAAACTGAAAACTGAAGAGGAACGTGTAACTCTGTGAGTTGCATTGACACATGGCAATGCAGTTTCTCAGAAGGCTTCTTTGCAGTTTTGATCTGAGGATATTTCCTTTTTCATCAAAGCCCTCAATGAGCTCCCAAATATAACTTTGCAGAATCCACGACAACAGTGTTAGCAAACTGTTCCAAGAAGGGAAGGGTGGAACTCTGTGTGATGAAGTCACACATCAGAAATCAATCTCTCATAAAGCTTCTCTCTAGTTATTATGTGAGGATATTTCCTTTTTCACCATGGGCCCCTATGGGCTCCGAAATATCATTTTGTAGATTCCACGAAAAGGGTGTTAGCAAACTGTTTCCCGAGTTCTAAGTTGTAACTCAGTGAGATGAATTCACAGATCAGAAAGAAGTTCCTCAGAAAGCTTCTTTCACGTTTTGAACTGATGATATTTCCTTTGCCAGTGTAGGCCTCAATGCGATCCAAAGAACCCCTTCGTAGGTTCCTCAAAGAGAGTGTTAATGTACTGTTTCAAGAAACATATGTGTAATTCTGTGAGATGAATTCACATACCACCAAGAAGTTTCTAAGAAAGCTTCTTTCAATTTTTCTTCTGAGGATATTTCCTTTTTCACCGTAAGCTTCATTGCACTGAGAAGTATCCCATTGCATATTTCCAGAAAACTGTGTTAGCAAATTGATGACTGAAGCTCTGTGAGATGCATTCACACATGGCAATGCAGTTTCTCAGAAGGCTTCTTTCCAGTTTTGATCTGAGGATATTTCCTTTTTCACCATAGCCCTCAATGAGCTCCCAAATATCACTTTGTAGAATCCAAGACAACAGTGTTAGCAAACTGTTCCAAGAAGGGAAGGGTGGAACTCTGTGTGATGAAGTCACACATCAGAAAGCAATCTCTCAGAAAGCTTCTCTCTCGTTATTATGTGAGGATATTTCCTTTTACGCCATGGGCCCCTATGGGCTCCCAAATATCACTTTGCAGAATCCACGACAACAGTGTTAGCAAACTGCTTCCTGAGGTCTAAGTTGTAACTCTGTGAGAAGAATTCACAGATCAGAAAGAGGTTTCTCAGAAAGCTTCATTCACATTTTGAACTGATGATATTTCCTTTATCAGTGTAGCCCTCAATACAATCCAGGAAGCCCTTCTCCGGTGCCTCAATGTCAGTGTTCATGTACTGCTCCACGAAACATAAGTGTAACTCTGTGAGTTGAATTCACACATCACCAAGAATTTTCTAAGAAGGCTGCTTTCTAGCTTTCATCTGAGGATATTTCCTTTGTCACCGTAAGCATCATTCCTCTGAGAAGCATCTCATTGCAGATTTCCAGAAAACGTTTTTAGCATACAGATCACGGAAGAGAAATGTGTAACTCGGTGAGTGGCATTCACACATGGCAATGCAGTTTCTCAGAAGGCTTCTTTCCAGGTTTGATCTGAGGATATTTCCTTTTTCACCATAGTGCTCAATGAGCTCCCAAATATCACTTTGAAGAATCCACGACAAGAGTGTTAGGAAACTGTTCAAAGAAGGGAACGGTGGGACTCTGTGTGATGAAGTCACACACCAGAAAGCAATCTCTCTGAAACCTTCTCTCTAGTTATTATTTGAGGATACTTCTTTTTTCACCATGGGCCCCTATGGGCTCCCAAATATCACTTTGAAGAATCCAAGACAACAGTGTTAGCAAACTGTCCCAAGAACATAAGGGTGGAAATCTTTGTGATGAACTCACACATCAGAAACCAATCTCTCAAAAAGCTTCTTTCTAGTTATTATGTGAGGACATTTCCTTTTTCAACTTGGGCCCCTATGTCTTCCAAATATTGCTTTGCAGAATCCACGACAGCATGGTTCAGAAACTGTTCCAAGAAGGGAAGTGTGGAACGCTGTGAGATGAATGCACAAATCATTAAGAACTCTCTCAGAAAGCTTCACTCTAGTTATTATCTGAGGATATTTCCTTTTGCACCAGGGGGCCCCTATGGACTCCCAAATATCACTTTGCAGATTCCACGAAAATAGTGTTAGCAAACTGCTTCCTGAAAAATAAGGTGTAACTCTGTGAGATGAATTCACAGATCAGAAAGAAGTTTCTTAGAAAGCTTCTTTCACGTTTTGAACTGATGATATTTCCTTTACCAGCGTTGGTCTCAATGCGATCCAAAGAAGACCTTCTCAGGGTCCTCAAAGACAGTGTTAATGGACTACTCCATGAAACATAAGTGTAAGTCTGTGAGATGAATTCACACATCATCAAGAAGATTCTAAGAAAGCTTCTTTCTAGTTTGCATCTGATGATATTTCCTTTGTTACCGTAACCTTCATTGCGCTAAGAAGTATCCCATTGCAGATTTCCAGAAAACTGTTTTAGCAAATGTATCACTGAAGAGAAACGTGGAACTCTGTGAGTTGCATTCACACATGGCCGTGCAGTTTCTCAGAAGGCTTCTTTCCAGTGTTGATCTGAGAGTATTTCCTCTTCAACGTAGCCCTCAATGAGCTCCCAAATATCACTTTGCAGAATCCACGACAGCAGTGTTAGCAAACTGTTCCAAGTAGGGAAGGATGGAATTCTGTGTGATGAAGTCACACATCAGAAAGCAATCTCTCAGAAAGCTTCTCTCTAGTTATTATGTGAGGATATTTCCTTTTTCATCATAGGCCCCATGGGCTCCCAAATATCACTGTGAAGATTCCACGAAAACAGTGTTAGCAAACTGCTTCCGGAGGTCTAAGTTGTAACTCTGTGGGATGCATTCACAGATTAGAAAGAAGACTCTCAGACAGCTTTTTTCAAGTCTTGAATTGATGATATTTCCTTTATCAGCGCAGGCCTCAATACGATCCAAAGAAGTCCTTCTCAGGTTCCTCAAAGACAGTGCTAGTGGACTGCTCCATGAAACATAAGTGTAACTCTGTGAGATGAATTCACACATCACCAAGAAGTTCCTAGGAAAGCTTCTTTCTAGTTTTCATCTGAGGACATTTCCTTTGTCACCGTGAGCTTCATTGCGCTAAGAAGTATCTATTTGCAGATTTCCTTAAAACTGTGTTTGCAAACTGACTACTGAAGGGAAACGTGTAACTCTCTGAGTTGCATTCACACATGCTAATGCAGTTTCTCAGAAGGCTTCTTTCCTGTTTTGATCAGTGGATATTTCCTTTTTCACCATGTTCCCCTATGGGCTCCCAAATATCACTTTGCTGAATCCACGACAACAGTGTTAGCAAACTCTTCCAAGAAGGGACGGGTTGAACTGTGTGTGATGCAGTCACACATCAGAAAGCAATCTCTCAGAAAGCTTCTCTCTAGTTATTATCTGAGGATATTTCCTTTTACTCCTTGGGCCCCTATGGGCTCCCAAATATCACTTTGCAGATTCCACGACAACAGTGTTAGCAAACTCTTCCAAGAAGGGACGGGTTGAACTCTGTGTGATGAAGTCACATATCAGAAAGCAATCTCTCAGAAAACTTCTCTGTAGTTATTATTTGAGGCTATTTCCTTTTACTCCTTGGGCCCCTATGGGCTCCCAAATATCACTTTGCAGATTCCACGAAAAGTGGGTTAGCACACTGTTTCCTGAGGTCTAAGGTGTAACTCTGTGAGATGATTTCACAGATCAGAAAGAAGTTTCTCAGAAAGCTTCTTTCACGTTTTGAACTGATGATATTTGCTTTATCAGTGTAGGCCTCTATGCGATCCAAAGTAGCCTTTCTCAGGATCCTCAAAGACAGTGTTAATGGACTGCTCCACGAAATATAAGTGTAACTCTGTGAGATGAATTCACACATCACCAAGAATTTTTTAGAAAGCTTCTTTCTAGTTTTCCTCTGAGGATATTTCCTTTGTCACCGTAAGCTTCATTGCACTTAGAAGTACCCCGTTGCCGATTTCCAGAAAACTTTGTTAGCAAACTCATCCCTGAAGAGAAAAGAGTAACTCTGTGAGTTGCATTCACACATGGCAATGCAGTTTCTCAGAAGGCTTCTTCCCAGTTTTGATCTGAGGATATTTCCTTTTTCACCATAGCCCTCAATGAGCTCCCAAATATCACTTTGCAGAATCCACGACAACAGTGTTAGCAAACTGTTTCAAGAGGGGAAGGGTGGAACTCTTTGTCATGAAGTCCCACGTCAGAAAGCAATCTCTCAGAAAGCTTCTCTCTAGTTATTATGTGAGAATATTTCCTTTTACACCATGGGGCCAATGGGATCCCAAATATCACTTTGCAGAGTCCACGACAACAGTGTTAGCAAACTGTTCCAAGAAGGGACGGGTGGAACTCTGTGTGATGAAGTCACACATCAGAAAGCAATCTCTCAGAAAGCTTCTCTCTAGTTATTATGTGAGGATATTTCCTTTTTCACCATGTTCCCCTATGGGCTCCCAAATATCCCTTTGCAGAATGAACGACAACAGTGTTAGCAAAATGTTCCAAGAAGGGACGGGTGGAACTCTGTGTGATGAAGTCACACATCAGAAAGCAATCTCTCAGAAAGCTTGTCTCTAGTTATTATGTGAGGATATTTCATTTCTCACCATGGGCCCCTATGGGCTCCCAAATATCACTTTTCAGATTCCACGAAAAGAGTGGTAGCAAACTGCTTCCTGAGGTCTAAGTTGTAAGTTTGTGAGATGAATTCACAGATCACAACGAAGAATCTCAGACAGCATTTTTCAAGTTTTGAATGTATGATATTTCCTTTATCAGCGTAGGCCTCAATACGATCCAAAGAAGCCCTTCTCACTTTCCTCAAAGACAGTGCTAATGGACTGCACCACGAAACATCAATGTAACTCTGTGAGATGAATTCACTCATTTCCAAGAAGTTCCTAGGAAAACTTCTTTCTAGTTTCCATCTGACGACATTTGTTTTGTCACCGTGAGCTTCATTGCGCTAAGATGTATCTAATTGCAGATTCCCAGAAAACTGTTTTAGCAAATTGATCACTGAAGAGAAACGTGTAACTCTGTGAGTTGCATTCCCACATGGCAATGCAGTTTCTCAGAAGGCTTCTTTCCTGTTTTGATCTGAGGATATTTCCTTTTTCACCATGTTCCCCAAAGGGCTCCCAAATATCACTTTACAGAATACACGACAACAGTGTTAGCAAACTGGTCCAAGAAGGGGAGGGTAGAACTCTGTGTGATGAAGTCACACATCAGAAAGCAATCTCTCAGAAAATTTCTCTCTAGTTATTATGTGAAGATATTTCCTTTTACTCCTTGGGCCCCTAGGGGCTCCCAAATATCACTTTGCAGATTCCACGAAAAGAGGGTTAGCAAACTGCTTCCTGAGGTCTAAGGTGTAACTCTGTGAGATGAAGTCACAGATCAGAAGGAAGTTCCTCAGAAAGCTTCTTTCACATTTTGAACTGATGATAATTCCTTTATCAGCGTAGCCCTCAATGCGATCAAAAGATGCCTTTCTCAGGTTCCTCAAAGACAGTGTTAATGGACTGCTCCACGAAACATCAGTGTAACACTGTGGGATGAATTCACACATCACCAAGAAGTTTCTAAGAAAGCTTCTTTGTAGTTTTCCTCTGAAGATACTTCCTTTGTCATCGTAAGCTTCATTGTGCTTAGAAGTATCCCATTGCCGATGTCCAGAAAACTTTGTTAGCAAACTGATCCCTGAATAGAAAAGTGCAACTCTGTGAGTTGCATTCACACATGGCAATGTAGTTTCTCAGAAGGCTTCTTTCCTGTTTTGAGCTGAGGATATTTCCTTTTTCACCATAGCCCTCAGTCGGCTCCCAAATATCACTTTGCAGAATCCACGACAACAGTGTTAGCAAACTGTTCCAAGAGGGGAAGGGTGGAACTCTGTGTGATGAAGTCACACATCAGAAAAGCAATCTCTCAGAAAGCTTCTCTCTAGTCATTATCTGAGGATATCTCCTTTTTCACCATGGGCCCCTACGGACTCCCAAATATCACTTTGCATATTCCACGAAAAGAGAGTGAGCAAACAGCTTCCTGAGGTGTAAGTTGTAACTCTGTGAGATGAAAGAGCATATCAGAAAGAAGTTTCTCCGAAAGCTGCTTTTAGGTTTTGAACTGATGATATTTCCTTGATCGGCGTAGGCCTCAATACGATCCAAAGAAGCCCTTCTCACGTTCCTCAAAGACAGTGTTAATGGACTACTGCAAGAAACATAAGTGTAACTCTGTGAGATGAATTCACACATCACCAAGAAGTTTCTAAGAAAGCTTCTTTCTAGTTTTCATGTGAGACTATATCCGTTGTCAACGTAAGCTTCAGTGCAGTAAGAAGTATCCCATTGCAGATTTCCAGACAACTATGTTAGCAAACTGGTCAGTGAAGAGAAACGTGTAACTCTGTGAATTGCATTCACCCATGACAGTGCAGGGTCTGAGAAGGTTTCTTTCCAGTTTTGATCTGAGGATATTTCCTTTCTCACCATAGCCCTCGATGAGATCCCAAATATCACTTTGCAGAGTCCACGACAACAGTGTTAGCAAACACTTCCAAGAACGGAAGGGTGGAACTCTATGTGATGAAGTAACACATGAGAAAGCAATCTCTCAGAAAGCTTCTCTCTAGTTATTATGTGAGGATATTTCCTTTTTCACCATGGGTCTCTATGGGTTACGAAATATCACTTTGCTGAATCCGCGACAACAGTTTCAGAAAACTCTTCCAAGAAGGGAAGGGTGCAACTCTGTGTGATGAAGTTACACATCAGAAAGCAATCTCTCAGCATGCTTCTGTCTCATTCATATGTGAGGTTATTTCCTTTTTCACCATGGGCCCCTATGGGCTCCCAAATATACGTTTGCAGATACCACGAGAAGAGTGTTAGCAAACTGCTTCCTGAGGTCTAAGGCGTAACTCTATGAGATGAATTCACAGATCAGAAGGAACTTTCTCAGAAAGCTTCTTTCACGTTTTGAACGGATGATATTTCCTTTATCAGCATAGGCCTCAATATGATCCAAAGAAGCCCTTTTCTTGTTCCCCAAAGACAGTGTTAATGGACTGCTCCACGAAACATAAATGTAACTCTGTGAGATGAATTCAAACATCACCAAGAAGTTTCTAAGAAAGTTTCTTTTTAGTTTTCATCTGATGATATTTCCTTTGTCACCGTGAGCTTCATTGCGCTAAGTATCCCAATGCAGATTTCCAAAAAACTGTGTTAGCAAACTGATCACGGAAGAGAAACGTGTAACTATGTGAGTTGCATTCACACTTGGCAATGCAGTTTCTCAGAAAGCTTCCTTCCAGTTTTGATCTGCGGATATTTCCTTTGTCACCATAGCCATCAAAGAGCTCCCAAATATCATGTTGCAGGATCCACGACAACAGTGTTATCAAACTGTTCCAAGAAGGGAAGGGAGGAACTCTGTGTGATGAAGTCAAACATCAGAAAGCAATCGCTCACAAAGCTTCTCACTCGTTATTATGTGAGGATATTTCCTTTTTCACCATGGGCCCCTATGGGCTCCCAAATGTCACATTGCAGAATCCACGAAAAGAGTGTTAGCAAACAGCTTCCTGAGGTCTATGTTGTTACTCATTGAGATGATTTCACAGATCAGAAGGAAGATTCTCAGAAAGCTTCTTTCACGTTTTAACTGATGATATTTCCTTTATCAGCATGGGCCTCAATACGATCCAAAGAAGCCCTTCTCAGGTTCCTCAAATATAGTGTTATTGGACTGCTCCATGAAACATAAGTGTAACTCTGCGAGATGAATTCACTCATCACCAAGAAGTTTCTAAGAAAGCTTCTTTCTAGTTTGCATCTGATGATATTTCCTTTGTTACCGTAACCTTCATTGCGCTAAGAAGTATCCCATTGCAGATTTCCAGAAAACTGTTTTAGCAAATGTATCACTGAAGAGAAACGTGGAACTCTGTGAGTTGCATTCACACATGGCCGTGCAGTTTCTCAGAAGGCTTCTTTCCAGTGTTGATCTGAGAGTATTTCCTCTTCAACGTAGCCCTCAATGAGCTCCCAAATATCACTTTGCAGAATCCACGACAGCAGTGTTAGCAAACTGTTCCAAGTAGGGAAGGGTGGAATTCTGTGTGATGAAGTCACACATCAGAAAGCAATCTCTTCGAAAGCTTCTCTCTAGTTATTATGTGAGGATATTTCCTTTTTCATCATAGGGCCCTATGGGCTCCCAAATATCACTGTGAAGATTCCACGAAAACAGTGTTAGCAAACTGCTTCCGGAGGTCTAAGTTGTAACTCTGTGGGATGCATTCACAGATTAGAAAGAAGACTCTCAGACAGCTTTTTTCAAGTCTTGAATTGATGATATTTCCTTTATCAGCGCAGGCCTCAATACGATCCAAAGAAGTCCTTCTCAGGTTCCTCAAAGACAGTGCTAGTGGACTGCTCCATGAAACATAAGTGTAACTCTGTGAGATGAATTCACACATCACCAAGAAGTTCCTAGGAAAGCTTCTTTCTAGTTTTCATCTGAGGACATTTCCTTTGTCACCGTGAGCTTCATTGCGCTAAGAAGTATCTATTTGCAGATTTCCTTAAAACTGTGTTTGCAAACTGACTACTGAAGGGAAACGTGTAACTCTATGAGTTGCATTCACACATGCTAACGCAGTTTCTCAGAAGGCTTCTTTCCTGTTTTGATCAGTGGATATTTCCTTTTTCACCATGTTCCCCTATGGGCTCCCAAATATCACTTTGCCGAATCCACGACAACAGTGTTAGCAAACTCTTCCAAGAAGGGACGGGTTGAACTGTGTGTGATGAAGTCACACATCAGAAAGCAATCTCTCAGAAAGCTTCTCTCTAGTTATTATCTGAGGATATTTCCTTTTACTCCTTGGGCCCCTATGGGCTCCCAAATATCACTTTGCAGATTCCACGACAACAGTGTTAGCAAACTCTTCCAAGAAGGGACGGGTTGAACTCTGTGTGATGAAGTCACATATCAGAAAGCAATCTCTCAGAAAACTTCTCTGTAGTTATTATTTGAGGCTATTTCCTTTTACTCCTTGGGCCCCTATGGGCTCCCAAATATCACTTTGCAGATTCCACGAAAAGTGGGTTAGCACACTGTTTCCTGAGGTCTAAGGTGTAACTCTGTGAGATGATTTCACAGATCAGAAAGAAGTTTCTCAGAAAGCTTCTTTCACGTTTTGAACTGATGATATTTGCTTTATCAGTGTAGGCCTCTATGCGATCCAAAGTAGCCTTTCTCAGGATCCTCAAAGACAGTGTTAATGGACTGCTCCACGAAATATAAGTGTAACTCTGTGAGATGAATTCACACATCACCAAGAATTTTTTAGAAAGCTTCTTTCTAGTTTTCCTCTGAGGATATTTCCTTTGTCACCATAAGCTTCATTGCACTTAGAAGTACCCCGTTGCCGATTTCCAGAAAACTTTGTTAGCAAACTCATCCATGAAGAGAAAAGAGTAACTCTGTGAGTTGCATTCACACATGGCAACGCAGTTTCTCAGAAGGCTTCTTCCCAGTTTTGATCTGAGGATATTTCCTTTTTCACCATAGCGCTCAATGAGCTCCCAAATATCACTTTGCAGAATCCACGACAACAGTGTTAGCAAACTGTTTCAATAGGGGAAGGGTGGAACTCTTTGTCATGAAGTCCCACGTCAGAAAGCAATCTCTCAGAAAGCTTCTCTCTAGTTATTATGTGAGAATATTTCCTTTTACACCATGGGGCCCATGGGATCCCAAATATCACTTTGCAGAGTCCACGACAACAGTGTTAGCAAACTGTTCCAAGAAGGGACGGGTGGAACTCTGTGTGATGAAGTCACACATCAGAAAGCAATCTCTCAGAAAGCTTCTCTCTAGTTATTATGTGAGGATATTTCCTTTTTCACCATGTTCCCCTATGGGCTCCGAAATTTCCCTTTGCAGAAGGAACGACAACAGTGTTAGCAAAATGTTTCGGGAAGGGAAGGGTGGAACTCTGTATGATAAATTCACACATCAGAAAGCAATCTCTCAGAATGCTTCTCTCTAGTTATTATCTGAGGATATTTCCTTTTTCACCATGTTCCCCTATGGGCTCCCAAATATCCCTTTGCAGAATGAACGACAACAGTGTTAGCAAAATGTTCCGGGAAGGGAAGGGTGGAACTCTGTGTGATGAAGTCACACATCAGAAAACAATCTCTCCGAAAGCTTCTCTCTAGTTATTATCTTAGGATATTTCCTTTTTCACCATGTTCCCCTATGGGCTCCCAAATATCAATTTGCAGAATGAACGACAACAGTGTTAGCAAAATGTTCCAGGAAGGGAAGGGTGGAACTCTGTGTGATGAAGTCACACATCAGAAAGGAATCTCTCAGAAAGCTTCTCTCTAGATATTATCTGAAGATATTTCCTTTTTCACCATCGGCCCCTATGGGCTCCCAAATATCCCTTTGCAGAATGAACGACAACAGTGTTAGCAAAATGTTCCAAGAAGGGACGGGTGGAACTCTGTGTGATGAAGTCACACATCAGAAAGCAATCTCTCAGAAAGCTTGTCTCTAGTTATTATGTGAGGATATTTCATTTCTCACCATGGGCCCCTATGGGCTCCCAAATATCACTTTTCAGATTCCACGAAAAGAGTGGTAGCAAACTGCTTCCTGAGGTCTAAGTTGTAAGTTTGTGAGATGAATTCACAGATCACAACGAAGAATCTCAGACAGCATTTTTCAAGTTTTGAATGTATGATATTTCCTTTATCAGCGTAGGCCTCAATACGATCCAAAGAAGCCCTTCTCACTTTCCTCAAAGACAGTGCTAATGGACTGCACCACGAAACATCAATGTAACTCTGTGAGATGAATTCACTCATTTCCAAGAAGTTCCTAGGAAAACTTCTTTCTAGTTTCCATCTGACGACATTTGTTTTGTCACCGTGAGCTTCATTGCGCTAAGATGTATCTAATTGCAGATTCCCAGAAAACTGTTTTAGCAAATTGATCACTGAAGAGAAACGTGTAACTCTGTGAGTTGCATTCCCACATGGCAATGCAGTTTCTCAGAAGGCTTCTTTCCTGTTTTGACCTGAGGATATTTCCTTTTCCACCATGTTCCCCAAAGGGCTCCCAAATATCACTTTACAGAATACACGACAACAGTGTTAGCAAACTGGTCCAAGAAGGGGAGGGTAGAACTCTGTGTGATGAAGTCACACATCAGAAAGCAATCTCTCAGAAAATTTCTCTCTAGTTATTATGTGAAGTTATTTCCTTTTACTCCTTGGGCCCCTAGGGGCTCCCAAATATCACTTTGCAGATTCCACGAAAAGAGGGTTAGCAAACTGCTTCCTGAGGTCTAAGGTGTAACTTTGTGAGATGAAGTCACAGATCAGAAGGAAGTTCCTCAGAAAGCTTCTTTCACATTTTGAACTGATGATAATTCCTTTATCAGCGTAGCCCTCAATGCGATCAAAAGATGCCTTTCTCAGGTTCCTCAAAGACAGTGTTAATGGACTGCTCCACGAAACATCAGTGTAACACTGTGGGATGAATTCACACATCACCAAGAAGTTTCTAAGAAAGCTTCTTTGTAGTTTTCCTCTGAAGATACTTCCTTTGTCATCGTAAGCTTCATTGTGCTTAGAAGTATCCCATTGCCGATGTCCAGAAAACTTTGTTAGCAAACTGATCCCTGAATAGAAAAGTGTAACTCTGTGAATTGCATTCACACATGGCAATGTAGTTTCTCAGAAGGCTTCTTTCCAGTTTTGATCTGAGGATATTTCCTTTTTCACCATAGTCCTCAATGAGCTCCCAAATATCACTTTGCAGAATCCACGACAACAGTGTTAGCAAACTGTTCCAAGAGGGGAAGGGTGGAACTCTGTGTGATGAAGTCACACATCAGAAAGCAATCTCTCAGAAAGCTTCTCTCTAGTTATTATCTGAGGATATTTCCTTTTTCACTATGTTCCCATATGGGCTCCCAAATATCCCTTTGCAGAGTCCACGACAACAGTGTTAACAAACTGTTCCAAGAAGGGACGGGTGGAACTCTGTGTGATGAAGTCACACGTCAGAAAGCAATCTCTCAGAAAGCTTCTCTGTAGTTATTATCTGAGGATATTTCCTTTTTCACCATGTTCCCGTATGGGCTCCTAAATACCCCTTTGCAGAATGAACGACAACAGTGTTAGCAAAATGTTTCAGGAAGGGAAGGGTGGAACTCTGTGTCATGAAGTCACACATCAGAAAGCAATCTCTCACAAAGCTTCTCTCTAGTTATTATCTGAGGATATTTCCTTTTTCACCATGTTCCCTTATGGGCTCCCAAATATCCCTTTGCAGAATGAACGACAATAGTGTTAGCAAAATGTTTCAGGAAGGGAAGGGTGGAACTCTGTGTGATGAAGTCACACATCAGAAAGCAATCTCTCAGAAAGCTTCTCTCTAGTTATTATCTGAGGATATTTCCTTATTCACCATGTTCCCCTATGGACTCCCAAATATCCCTTTGCAGAATGAACGACAACAGTGTTATCAAAATGTTCCGGGAAGGGAAGGGTGGAACTCTGTGTGATGAATTCACACATCAGAAAGCAATCTCTCAGAAAGCTTCTCTCTAGTTATTATCTGAGGATATTTCCTTTCTCACAATTGGCTCATATGGGCTCCCAAATATCACTTTGCAGATTACACGAAAACGGTGTTAGCAAAATGCTTCCTGTGGTCTAATTTGTAACTCTGTGAGATGAATTCAGAGATCAGAAAGAAGTTTCTCAGAAAGCTTCTTTCACGATTTGAACTGATTATATTTCCTTTATCAGCATAGGCCTGAATAAGATCCAAAAAGCCCTTCTCTGTTTCCTAAAAGACAGTGTTAATGGACTGCTCCACGAAACATAATTGTAACTCTGTGAGATGAATTCACATATCCCCGAGGAGTTTCTAAGAAAGCTTCTTTCTAGCTTTCATCTGAGGATATTTCCTTTGTCACCGTAAGCTTCATTGCACTAAGAATAATCCCATTGCAGATTTCCAGAAAACTGTGTTAGCAAACTGATCAATGAAGGAAAGGTGTACCTCTGTGAGTGGCATTCACACATGGCAATGCAGTTCTCAGAAGGCTTCTTTCCAGTTTTGAGATGAGGATATTTCCTTTTTCACCATAGACCTCAATGAGCTCCTAAATATCACTTTGCAGAATCCACGACAAAAGTGTTAGCAAACTGTTCCAAGAAGGGAAGGTTGGAACTCTGTGTGATGAAGTCACACAACAGAAAGCAACCTCTCAGAAAGCTTGGCTCTAGTTATTATCTGAGGATTTTTCCATTTTCACCATGGGCCCCTATGGGCTCCCAATTATCTCTTTGCAGATTCCCGGAAAAGAGTGTTAGCGAACGGCATAATCAGGTCCAATTAATAACGCTGTGAGATGAATTCACAGATTGTAAGTTGTAACTCTCTGAGTGAATTCACAGATCAGAAAGAAGTTTCTCAGAAAGCTTCTTTCACGTTTTGAACTGGTGATAATTCCTTTATCAGCGTAAGCTCTATTATGTTCCATAGAAGCCCTTCTCAGTTTCATCAATGATAGTGTTAATGGACTGCTCCACGAAAAATAAGTGTAAGTCTGTGAGATGAATTCACGCATCACCAAGAATTTTCCAAGAAAGCTTCTGTCTAGTTTTCATCTGAAGGTATTTCCTTTGTCACCATAAGCTTCATTGCGCTAAGAACTGTCCCATAGCAGATTTCCAGAAAACTGTGTTAGCAAACTGATCACTGAAGGGGAACATGTAAGGCTGTTAGTTGCATTCACATATGGCAACGCAGTTTCTCAGAAGGCTTCTTGCCAGTTTTCATCTGAGGATATTTCCTTTTTCACCATAGCCCTCAATGAGCTGCCAAATATCACTTTGCAGAATCCATGATAACAGTGTTAAGAACTGTTCCAAGAAGGGAAGGGTGGAACTCTGTGTGATGAAGTCACACATCAGAAAGCAACCTCTCAGTAAGCTGCTCTCTAGTTATTATGTGAGGATATTTCCTTTTTCACCATGGGCCCCTATGGGCACCCAAATATCACTTTGGAGATTCCACGAAAAGCGTGTTAGCCAACTGCTTACTGAGGTCTAAGTTGTAAGTCTGTGAGACGAATTCACAGATCAGAAAGAAGTTCTCAGAAAGCTTCTTTAAAGTTTTGAACTGATCGTATTTCCTTTATCAGCGTAGGCCCCAAAGCGATCCAAAGTAGCCCTTCTAAGGTTCCTCAAAGACAGTGTTATTGACTGCTCCATGAAACATAAGTGTAACTCTGTGAGATGAATTCACACATCACCAAGGACTTTCTAAGAAAGCTTCTTTCTAGTTTTTATCTGAGGATATTTCCTTTGTCACCATAAGCCTCATTGCGCTAAGAAGTGTCCCATTGCAGATTTCCAGAAAATTTTGTTAGCAAACTGATCACTGAAGCGAAACGTGTAACTCTGTAAGTTGCATTCACAAAAGGCAATGCAGTTTCTCAGAACGCTTCTTTCCAGTTTTGATCTGAGGATATTTCTTTTTCACCATAGCCCTCAATGAGCTACCAAATATCACTTTGCAGAATCCACGACAACACTGTTAGCAACCTGTTCCAAGAAGGGAAGGGTGGAACTCTGTGAGAGGAAGTCAAACATCAGAAAACAATCTCAAGGAAAGCTTCTCTCTCGTTATTATGTGAGGATATTTCCCTTTTCGCCATGGGCCCACATGGACTCCCAAATATCACTTTGCAGAATCCACGACAACCGTGTTAGCAAACTGTGCCAAGAAGGGAATGGTGGAACTCTGTTTGATGAAGTCAAACACCAGAAAGCAGTCTCTCAAAAGCTTCTCTCTAGTTATTATCTGAGGATATTTCCTTTTTCACCATGGGTCCCAATGCGCTCCCAAATATCACTTTGCACTTTGTAAGAAAAGAGTGATAGCAAACTGCTTCCTGAGGACTAAGTTGTAACTCTGAGAGATGAATTCACAGATCAGAAAGCAGATTCTCTGAAAGCTTATTTCACGTTTTGAACTAATGATAATTCCTTTATCAGCGTAGGCCTCAATACGATCCAAAGAACCCTTTTCAGGTTCCTCATAGACAGGTTTAATGGACTGCTCCATGAAACATAAGTGTAACTCTGTGAGATGAATTCACACATCACCAAGAATTTTCTAAAAAAGCTTCCTTCTACTTTTCATCTGAGGATATTTCCTTTGTCACCGTAAGCCTCCTTGCGCTAAAAAGTATCCCATAGCAGATTTCCAGAAAACTTTGTTAGCAAACTGATCACTGAAGAGGAACGTGTAATTCTGTGAGTTGCATTCATACATGGCAATGCAGTTTCTCAGAAGGCTTCTTTCCAGTTTTGATCTGAGGATATTTTCTTTTTCACCATAGCCCTCCATGAGCTGCCAAATATCACGTTGCAGAATCTACGACAACAGTATTCAAAAATGTTCAAAGAATGGAAGGATGGAACTCTGTGTGATGAAGTCACACATCAGAAAGCAATCTCTCAGAAAGCTTCTCTCTAGTTATTATCTGAGGATATTTCCTTTCCCACCATGGGACCCTATGGGCTGGCAAATATCACTTTGCAGAATTGACGACAACAGTGTTAGCAAACTGTTCCAAGAAGGGAAGGGTGGAACTCTGTGTGATGAAGTAACACATCAGAAAGCAATCTCTCAGAAAGCTTCTCTCCTATGATTATGTGTGGATATTTCCTTTTTCATCATGGGCCCCTATGGACTCCCAAATATCACTTTGCACATTCCACGGAAAGCTGGTTAGCAAACTGCTTCCTGAGGTTTTAAGTTGTAACTCTGTGAGATTAATTCACACATCACCAAGAAGTTTCTAAGAAAGCTTCTTTCTAGTTTCCATCTGAGGGTATTTCCTTTGTCACCGTAACCTTCATTGCGCTTAGAAGTATCCCATTGCAGATTTCCAGAAAACTGTGTTAGCAAACTGATCACTGAAGAGGAACGTGTAACTCTGTGAGTTGCATTCATACATGGCAATGCAGTTTCTCAGATGGCTTCTTTCCAGTTTTGATCTGAGGATATTTTCTTTTTCACCATAGCCCTCCATGAGCTGCCAAATATCACGTTGCAGAATCTATGACAACAATATTCCAAAAATGTTCACAGAATGGAAGGATGGAACTCTGTGTGATGAAGTCACACATCAGAATCAATCTCTCAGAAGCTTCTCTCTAGTTATTATCTGAGGATATTTCCTTCCACCATGGGACCCTATGGGCTGGCAAATATCACTTTGCAGAATTGACAACAACCAGTTTTAGCAAACTGTTCCAAGAAGGGAAGGGTGAACTCTGTGTGATGAAGTAACACATCAGAAAGCAATCTCTCAGAAAGCTTCTCTCCTATGATTATGTGTGGATATTTCCTTTTCATCATGGGCCCCTATGGACTCCCAAATATCACTTTGCACATTCCACGAAAAGCTGGTTAGCAACTGCTTCCTGAGGTTTAAGTTGTAACTCTGTGAGATTAATTCACACATCACCAAGAAGTTTCTAAGAAAGCTTCTTTCTAGTTTCCATCTGAGGGTATTTCCTTTGTCACCGTAACCTTCATTGCGCTTAGAAGTATCCCATTGCAGATTTCCAGAAAACTGTGTTAGCAAACTGATCACTGAAGAGAAACGTATAATCTGTAGTTGCATTCACACATGGCAATGCAGGTTCTCTGAAGGCTTCTTTCTGTTTTGATCTGAGGATATTTCCTTTTTCACCATGGGCCTCTATGGGCTGTCAAATATCACTTTGCAGTTTCCAGGAAAAGAGTGTTTGCAAACTGCTTCCTGAGGTGTACGATGTAACTCTGTGAGATGAATTCACAGATCAGAAAGAAGTTTCTAAGAAAGTTCTTTCACGTTTTGAACTGATGATATTTCCTTTATCAGCGTAGGCTCAAAACGACCCAAAGAAGCCCTTCTCAAGTTCCTCAAAGACAGATGTAATAAACTGCTGCACAAAAAATAAGTGTATCTCTGTGAGATTAATGCACATATCAGCAAGAATTTCTAGGAAAGCTTCTTTTTGGTTTTCATCTGAGGATATTTCCGTTGTCATCATAGGCGTCATTGCGCTAAGAAGTATCCCATTGCAGATTTCCAGAAAACTGTGTTAGCAAACTGAACACTGAAGAGAAACGTGTAACTCTGTGAGTTGCATTCACACATGTCAATGCAGTTTCTCAGAAGGCATCTTTCCAGTTTTGATCTGAGGATATTTCCCTTTTCACCATAGCCCTCAATGAGCTCCCAAATATCACTTTGCAGAATCCAGGACGACAGTGTTAGCAAACTGTTCCAAGAAGGGAAGTGTGGAACTCTGTGTGATGAAGTCACACATCAGAAAGCATTGTCTCAGAAAGCTTCTCGTAGTTATTATGTGATGATATTTCGTTTTTCACCATGGGCCCCTAAGGACTCCACATATCACTTTGCAGAATCCACGACAACAATGTTAAAACTGTTCCAAGAAGGGAAGTGTGGAACTCTGTGTGATGAAGTCACAATCAGAAAGCAATGTCTCAGAAAACTTCTGTCTAGTATATCTTATGAGGATA